>NW_027671576.1:0-259955 GCF_964165515.1 Mesoplodon bidens | reverse complement strand
AAGGGAAGAACTTTTTTCTGTATTATTTTTAAATATTATTTTTTTTAATTTTGAAATTTAATTTTATTTATTTTTTTATACAGCAGGTTATTATTAGTTATGTATTTTATGCATATACATGTATGCAGGTCAATCCCAATCTCCCAACTCATCCCACCACCACCACACCATGGCTTCCCACACTTGGTGTCCATACGTTTGTTCTCTACCTCTGTCTCTATTTCTTCCCTGCAAACCAGTTCATCTGTACCAGTTTTTAGGTTCCACATATATGCATTAATATACAATATTTGTTTTCCTCTTTCTGACTGACTTCATTCTGTATGACAGTCTCTAGATCCATCGATGTCTCTACAAATGACCCAGTTTCATTCCGTTTTATGGCTGAGTAATATTCCATTTTATACATGTACCACATCTTTATCCATTCATCTGTCTGTGGGCATTTAGGTTGCTTCCATTACCTGGCTATTGTAAATAGTGCTGCAATGAACATTGTGGTGAATGTGCCTGTTTGATTTATGGTGTTCTTTGGGTATATGCCCAGAAGTGGGATTGCTGGATCAGATGGTAATTCTATTTCTAGTTTTTTTTTTTAACGAAACTCCATACTGTTCTCCATAGTGACTGTATCAATTTACATTCCCACCAATAGTGGAAGAGGGCTCCTTTTGTCCACACCCTCCCCAGAATTTGTTGTCTGTAGATTTTCTGATGATGCCGATTCTAACAGTGTGAGGTGATACCTCATTGTAGTTTTGATTTGCATTTCTCTAATAATTAGTGCTGTTGAGCAGCTTTTCATGTGCGTCTTGGCCATCTCTGTGTCTTCTTTGAAGAAACGTATCTTTAGATCTTCTGCCCATTTTTGTATTGGGTTGTTTGTTTTTTTTAATATTAAGCTGCATGAGCTGTTTATATATATTGGAGATTAAACCTTTGTCCATTGATTCGTTTGCAACTTTTCGCCCCTTCTGAGGGATGCCTTTTTCCATTCCCGTTTTTTTAACCAAAAAGGAAAGAAAGAAAAAGAAGCAGAAAACTAATGTGCATAAAATATGCCTTTTGAAATGGTCGTTTTGAAATATGGACGTCCTTTGAATTTTTTGGTCGATATGTGACCCCAGCATTTGTTTTCAGGGCAGGTGTCATTTACGGGCCTGCAATGATTTTGAATATCAACTGACCATTAGCGCTGGGATTAAAGCTGCTGTTGTGTGAAACGGCCACAAGGTGGCAGCAGTTCTCCCTTACCAATTCTGGTTACTAGGGCAAGAGAGCCTCAATGGAAGTCGTGTTCTAGATTGGAATTTAGAATGGAATGTGCCAGGAGAAAGCCCCTCAAGTTTGTCTCCCTACTTCTTGTTCGTGTTTTTAATTTAATTTTTATTTTTTATTACAGCAAGTTTGATTACAATGTTTGGCTTGTTGGAGGTGTGGAAGATGTGGTTGGTTCTTTTACACATATACACATGTCTGTTTTTCCTGGGATCCTTTTCTCATGTACGTTATGACAGAATGTTGAGTAGTCTTTTGGTATTCCGTAGGTCTTTGGTGATTATATATGTCACCTGTGTTTGTATAAGTCTGTTAACCCCGATATCGTAATGAAACCAATCCTCACACCTTTCCATTGGTGAACCATAAGTTTGTTTAATGAATCTCTGATTGCCCTTCTCGGTGGAAATATCTGCCCTGGTATCCATTTTTAGGTAACACCTATAAGTGATATGATATGATATGTGTCTTTCACTTTCTGACTTACTGCAAGTCACGTGATTACCTCTAGACTCATCTACGGTGGTGCAAATGGCATTGTGTTCTTTTTTTCCTTGGCTTCTCTTCTGCCTTAGCGAGGTCCGTTTTCAACAATGTGATTGCCTGAGTGTTGTGGATTAGCTGACCTGGGCAGCCTTACCCTGCCGCCCAGCCCTCCCCAGGTGTGCCTGGTTGAGGTCAATATAAACAGCGCTCCAGGCAGCAATAGCCCCTGAAGCTGTTCCTGACTCCATATTCTCTGCCCCGTCAGCAGTCTCGGGGCGGTGCTGGTGGGAGGGAATGAGGGGCCACAGCTTTGTTGGTGGCCCGGTGTGAGTGGGGTTCTGCTGGCCTTTCTGCAGGAGTTGCCAGGCTGCCACCTGTAAAGAAGAGGATGTGTCACCCATACCTTCCGCTGGAATTTCTCTCCGGACAGAGGTGAGGAAGGAAAAAAGCAGTGGGGGCCGGGACAGGTGGGGTATCTCAGGCAGGACAATGGAAAGCTTCCGGAAGAGCGCCCGGGGGCAGGACCACCCTGGCTGGCCTGCAGGCACCAAGTTGGCCTGCGTGCTGTTGCTGGTGTGGCTCCATGGCCCTTCCTCTAGTCTTTCAAGCCCTTGTACATATTCAGGTGTTTTACCTGGGAAGGGTGGGAACAGTTCAGCAGCAGCTGGCCTGGGGCTCAGCTCACCTTTATTCAGAGATGCCTCTGCACGATCCCCCAGCTTTGCAATGAGGACGCTCCTTGCGTGGGGTGTGGGTTGCTGGCTGTATGGGAGATGATTCCCCACCTCAGACCCATTTCAGAATTGTTTACCGCTGGAGCAAGTGCCCTGATAGGGTTTTCCTCTGTATAACTGGTGGGTTCAGGTTTTTTTTTTTTCTTTTATGGTTCAGGTTAGATTTTATTCCTCTTTTATGTATTTATAGATATAAGCATGGAAATAATTCATTCCTGTAAATACATCTGTGTGAAGGGAAGAACTTTTTTCTGTATTATTTTTAAATATTATTTTTTTTAATTTTGAAATTTAATTTTATTTATTTTTTTATACAGCAGGTTATTATTAGTTATGTATTTTATGCATATACATGTATGCAGGTCAATCCCAATCTCCCAACTCATCCCACCACCACCACACCATGGCTTCCCACACTTGGTGTCCATACGTTTGTTCTCTACCTCTGTCTCTATTTCTTCCCTGCAAACCAGTTCATCTGTACCAGTTTTTAGGTTCCACATATATGCATTAATATACAATATTTGTTTTCCTCTTTCTGACTGACTTCATTCTGTATGACAGTCTCTAGATCCATCGATGTCTCTACAAATGACCCAGTTTCATTCCGTTTTATGGCTGAGTAATATTCCATTTTATACATGTACCACATCTTTATCCATTCATCTGTCTGTGGGCATTTAGGTTGCTTCCATTACCTGGCTATTGTAAATAGTGCTGCAATGAACATTGTGGTGAATGTGCCTTTTTGATTTATGGTGTTCTTTGGGTATATGCCCAGAAGTGGGATTGCTGGATCAGATGGTAATTCTATTTCTAGTTTTTTTTTTTAACGAAACTCCATACTGTTCTCCATAGTGACTGTATCAATTTACATTCCCACCAATAGTGGAAGAGGGCTCCTTTTGTCCACACCCTCCCCAGAATTTGTTGTCTGTAGATTTTCTGATGATGCCGATTCTAACAGTGTGAGGTGATACCTCATTGTAGTTTTGATTTGCATTTCTCTAATAATTAGTGCTGTTGAGCAGCTTTTCATGTGCGTCTTGGCCATCTCTGTGTCTTCTTTGAAGAAACGTATCTTTAGATCTTCTGCCCATTTTTGTATTGGGTTGTTTGTTTTTTTTAATATTAAGCTGCATGAGCTGTTTATATATATTGGAGATTAAACCTTTGTCCATTGATTCGTTTGCAACTTTTCGCCCCTTCTGAGGGATGCCTTTTTCCATTCCCGTTTTTTTAACCAAAAAGGAAAGAAAGAAAAAGAAGCAGAAAACTAATGTGCATAAAATATGCCTTTTGAAATGGTCGTTTTGAAATATGGACGTCCTTTGAATTTTTTGGTCGATATGTGACCCCAGCATTTGTTTTCAGGGCAGGTGTCATTTACGGGCCTGCAATGATTTTGAATATCAACTGACCATTAGCGCTGGGATTAAAGCTGCTGTTGTGTGAAACGGCCACAAGGTGGCAGCAGTTCTCCCTTACCAATTCTGGTTACTAGGGCAAGAGAGCCTCAATGGAAGTCGTGTTCTAGATTGGAATTTAGAATGGAATGTGCCAGGAGAAAGCCCCTCAAGTTTGTCTCCCTACTTCTTGTTCGTGTTTTTAATTTAATTTTTATTTTTTATTACAGCAAGTTTGATTACAATGTTTGGCTTGTTGGAGGTGTGGAAGATGTGGTTGGTTCTTTTACACATATACACATGTCTGTTTTTCCTGGGATCCTTTTCTCATGTACGTTATGACAGAATGTTGAGTAGTCTTTTGGTATTCCGTAGGTCTTTGGTGATTATATATGTCACCTGTGTTTGTATAAGTCTGTTAACCCCGATATCGTAATGAAACCAATCCTCACACCTTTCCATTGGTGAACCATAAGTTTGTTTAATGAATCTCTGATTGCCCTTCTCGGTGGAAATATCTGCCCTGGTATCCATTTTTAGGTAACACCTATAAGTGATATGATATGATATGTGTCTTTCACTTTCTGACTTACTGCAAGTCACGTGATTACCTCTAGACTCATCTACGGTGGTGCAAATGGCATTGTGTTCTTTTTTTCCTTGGCTTCTCTTCTGCCTTAGCGAGGTCCGTTTTCAACAATGTGATTGCCTGAGTGTTGTGGATTAGCTGACCTGGGCAGCCTTACCCTGCCGCCCAGCCCTCCCCAGGTGTGCCTGGTTGAGGTCAATATAAACAGCGCTCCAGGCAGCAATAGCCCCTGAAGCTGTTCCTGACTCCATATTCTCTGCCCCGTCAGCAGTCTCGGGGCGGTGCTGGTGGGAGGGAATGAGGGGCCACAGCTTTGTTGGTGGCCCGGTGTGAGTGGGGTTCTGCTGGCCTTTCTGCAGGAGTTGCCAGGCTGCCACCTGTAAAGAAGAGGATGTGTCACCCATACCTTCCGCTGGAATTTCTCTCCGGACAGAGGTGAGGAAGGAAAAAAGCAGTGGGGGCCGGGACAGGTGGGGTATCTCAGGCAGGACAATGGAAAGCTTCCGGAAGAGCGCCCGGGGGCAGGACCACCCTGGCTGGCCTGCAGGCACCAAGTTGGCCTGCGTGCTGTTGCTGGTGTGGCTCCATGGCCCTTCCTCTAGTCTTTCAAGCCCTTGTACATATTCAGGTGTTTTACCTGGGAAGGGTGGGAACAGTTCAGCAGCAGCTGGCCTGGGGCTCAGCTCACCTTTATTCAGAGATGCCTCTGCACGATCCCCCAGCTTTGCAATGAGGACGCTCCTTGCGTGGGGTGTGGGTTGCTGGCTGTATGGGAGATGATTCCCCACCTCAGACCCATTTCAGAATTGTTTACCGCTGGAGCAAGTGCCCTGATAGGGTTTTCCTCTGTATAACTGGTGGGTTCAGGTTTTTTTTTTTTCTTTTATGGTTCAGGTTAGATTTTATTCCTCTTTTATGTATTTATAGATATAAGCATGGAAATAATTCATTCCTGTAAATACATCTGTGTGAAGGGAAGAACTTTTTTCTGTATTATTTTTAAATATTATTTTTTTTAATTTTGAAATTTAATTTTATTTATTTTTTTATACAGCAGGTTATTATTAGTTATGTATTTTATGCATATACATGTATGCAGGTCAATCCCAATCTCCCAACTCATCCCACCACCACCACACCATGGCTTCCCACACTTGGTGTCCATACGTTTGTTCTCTACCTCTGTCTCTATTTCTTCCCTGCAAACCAGTTCATCTGTACCAGTTTTTAGGTTCCACATATATGCATTAATATACAATATTTGTTTTCCTCTTTCTGACTGACTTCATTCTGTATGACAGTCTCTAGATCCATCGATGTCTCTACAAATGACCCAGTTTCATTCCGTTTTATGGCTGAGTAATATTCCATTTTATACATGTACCACATCTTTATCCATTCATCTGTCTGTGGGCATTTAGGTTGCTTCCATTACCTGGCTATTGTAAATAGTGCTGCAATGAACATTGTGGTGAATGTGCCTTTTTGATTTATGGTGTTCTTTGGGTATATGCCCAGAAGTGGGATTGCTGGATCAGATGGTAATTCTATTTCTAGTTTTTTTTTTTAACGAAACTCCATACTGTTCTCCATAGTGACTGTATCAATTTACATTCCCACCAATAGTGGAAGAGGGCTCCTTTTGTCCACACCCTCCCCAGAATTTGTTGTCTGTAGATTTTCTGATGATGCCGATTCTAACAGTGTGAGGTGATACCTCATTGTAGTTTTGATTTGCATTTCTCTAATAATTAGTGCTGTTGAGCAGCTTTTCATGTGCGTCTTGGCCATCTCTGTGTCTTCTTTGAAGAAACGTATCTTTAGATCTTCTGCCCATTTTTGTATTGGGTTGTTTGTTTTTTTTAATATTAAGCTGCATGAGCTGTTTATATATATTGGAGATTAAACCTTTGTCCATTGATTCGTTTGCAACTTTTCGCCCCTTCTGAGGGATGCCTTTTTCCATTCCCGTTTTTTTAACCAAAAAGGAAAGAAAGAAAAAGAAGCAGAAAACTAATGTGCATAAAATATGCCTTTTGAAATGGTCGTTTTGAAATATGGACGTCCTTTGAAATTTTTGGTCGATATGTGACCCCAGCATTTGTTTTCAGGGCAGGTGTCATTTACGGGCCTGCAATGATTTTGAATATCAACTGACCATTAGCGCTGGGATTAAAGCTGCTGTTGTGTGAAACGGCCACAAGGTGGCAGCAGTTCTCCCTTACCAATTCTGGTTACTAGGGCAAGAGAGCCTCAATGGAAGTCGTGTTCTAGATTGGAATTTAGAATGGAATGTGCCAGGAGAAAGCCCCTCAAGTTTGTCTCCCTACTTCTTGTTCGTGTTTTTAATTTAATTTTTATTTTTTATTACAGCAAGTTTGATTACAATGTTTGGCTTGTTGGAGGTGTGGAAGATGTGGTTGGTTCTTTTACACATATACACATGTCTGTTTTTCCTGGGATCCTTTTCTCATGTACGTTATGACAGAATGTTGAGTAGTCTTTTGGTATTCCGTAGGTCTTTGGTGATTATATATGTCACCTGTGTTTGTATAAGTCTGTTAACCCCGATATCGTAATGAAACCAATCCTCACACCTTTCCATTGGTGAACCATAAGTTTGTTTAATGAATCTCTGATTGCCCTTCTCGGTGGAAATATCTGCCCTGGTATCCATTTTTAGGTAACACCTATAAGTGATATGATATGATATGTGTCTTTCACTTTCTGACTTACTGCAAGTCACGTGATTACCTCTAGACTCATCTACGGTGGTGCAAATGGCATTGTGTTCTTTTTTTCCTTGGCTTCTCTTCTGCCTTAGCGAGGTCCGTTTTCAACAATGTGATTGCCTGAGTGTTGTGGATTAGCTGACCTGGGCAGCCTTACCCTGCCGCCCAGCCCTCCCCAGGTGTGCCTGGTTGAGGTCAATATAAACAGCGCTCCAGGCAGCAATAGCCCCTGAAGCTGTTCCTGACTCCATATTCTCTGCCCCGTCAGCAGTCTCGGGGCGGTGCTGGTGGGAGGGAATGAGGGGCCACAGCTTTGTTGGTGGCCCGGTGTGAGTGGGGTTCTGCTGGCCTTTCTGCAGGAGTTGCCAGGCTGCCACCTGTAAAGAAGAGGATGTGTCACCCATACCTTCCGCTGGAATTTCTCTCCGGACAGAGGTGAGGAAGGAAAAAAGCAGTGGGGGCCGGGACAGGTGGGGTATCTCAGGCAGGACAATGGAAAGCTTCCGGAAGAGCGCCCGGGGGCAGGACCACCCTGGCTGGCCTGCAGGCACCAAGTTGGCCTGCGTGCTGTTGCTGGTGTGGCTCCATGGCCCTTCCTCTAGTCTTTCAAGCCCTTGTACATATTCAGGTGTTTTACCTGGGAAGGGTGGGAACAGTTCAGCAGCAGCTGGCCTGGGGCTCAGCTCACCTTTATTCAGAGATGCCTCTGCACGATCCCCCAGCTTTGCAATGAGGACGCTCCTTGCGTGGGGTGTGGGTTGCTGGCTGTATGGGAGATGATTCCCCACCTCAGACCCATTTCAGAATTGTTTACCGCTGGAGCAAGTGCCCTGATAGGGTTTTCCTCTGTATAACTGGTGGGTTCAGGTTTTTTTCTTTCTTTTATGGTTCAAGTTAGATTTTATTCCTCTTTTATGTATTTATAGATATAAGCATGGAAATAATTCATTCCTGTAAATACATCTGTGTGAAGGGAAGAACTTTTTTCTGTATTATTTTTAAATATTATTTTTTTTAATTTTGAAATTTAATTTTATTTATTTTTTTATACAGCAGGTTATTATTAGTTATGTATTTTATGCATATACATGTATGCAGGTCAATCCCAATCTCCCAACTCATCCCACCACCACCACACCATGGCTTCCCACACTTGGTGTCCATACGTTTGTTCTCTACCTCTGTCTCTATTTCTTCCCTGCAAACCAGTTCATCTGTACCAGTTTTTAGGTTCCACATATATGCATTAATATACAATATTTGTTTTCCTCTTTCTGACTTACTTCATTCTGTATGACAGTCTCTAGATCCATCGATGTCTCTACAAATGACCCAGTTTCATTCCGTTTTATGGCTGAGTAATATTCCATTTTATACATGTACCACATCTTTATCCATTCATCTGTCTGTGGGCATTTAGGTTGCTTCCATTACCTGGCTATTGTAAATAGTGCTGCAATGAACATTGTGGTGAATGTGCCTTTTTGATTTATGGTGTTCTTTGGGTATATGCCCAGAAGTGGGATTGCTGGATCAGATGGTAATTCTATTTCTAGTTTTTTTTTTTAACGAAACTCCATACTGTTCTCCATAGTGACTGTATCAATTTACATTCCCACCAATAGTGGAAGAGGGCTCCTTTTGTCCACACCCTCCCCAGAATTTGTTGTCTGTAGATTTTCTGATGATGCCGATTCTAACAGTGTGAGGTGATACCTCATTGTAGTTTTGATTTGCATTTCTCTAATAATTAGTGCTGTTGAGCAGCTTTTCATGTGCGTCTTGGCCATCTCTGTGTCTTCTTTGAAGAAACGTATCTTTAGATCTTCTGCCCATTTTTGTATTGGGTTGTTTGTTTTTTTTAATATTAAGCTGCATGAGCTGTTTATATATATTGGAGATTAAACCTTTGTCCATTGATTCGTTTGCAACTTTTCGCCCCTTCTGAGGGATGCCTTTTTCCATTCCCGTTTTTTTAACCAAAAAGGAAAGAAAGAAAAAGAAGCAGAAAACTAATGTGCATAAAATATGCCTTTTGAAATGGTCGTTTTGAAATATGGACGTCCTTTGAATTTTTTGGTCGATATGTGACCCCAGCATTTGTTTTCAGGGCAGGTGTCATTTACGGGCCTGCAATGATTTTGAATATCAACTGACCATTAGCGCTGGGATTAAAGCTGCTGTTGTGTGAAACGGCCACAAGGTGGCAGCAGTTCTCCCTTACCAATTCTGGTTACTAGGGCAAGAGAGCCTCAATGGAAGTCGTGTTCTAGATTGGAATTTAGAATGGAATGTGCCAGGAGAAAGCCCCTCAAGTTTGTCTCCCTACTTCTTGTTCGTGTTTTTAATTTAATTTTTATTTTTTATTACAGCAAGTTTGATTACAATGTTTGGCTTGTTGGAGGTGTGGAAGATGTGGTTGGTTCTTTTACACATATACACATGTCTGTTTTTCCTGGGATCCTTTTCTCATGTACGTTATGACAGAATGTTGAGTAGTCTTTTGGTATTCCGTAGGTCTTTGGTGATTATATATGTCACCTGTGTTTGTATAAGTCTGTTAACCCCGATATCGTAATGAAACCAATCCTCACACCTTTCCATTGGTGAACCATAAGTTTGTTTAATGAATCTCTGATTGCCCTTCTCGGTGGAAATATCTGCCCTGGTATCCATTTTTAGGTAACACCTATAAGTGATATGATATGATATGTGTCTTTCACTTTCTGACTTACTGCAAGTCACGTGATTACCTCTAGACTCATCTACGGTGGTGCAAATGGCATTGTGTTCTTTTTTTCCTTGGCTTCTCTTCTGCCTTAGCGAGGTCCGTTTTCAACAATGTGATTGCCTGAGTGTTGTGGATTAGCTGACCTGGGCAGCCTTACCCTGCCGCCCAGCCCTCCCCAGGTGTGCCTGGTTGAGGTCAATATAAACAGCGCTCCAGGCAGCAATAGCCCCTGAAGCTGTTCCTGACTCCATATTCTCTGCCCCGTCAGCAGTCTCGGGGCGGTGCTGGTGGGAGGGAATGAGGGGCCACAGCTTTGTTGGTGGCCCGGTGTGAGTGGGGTTCTGCTGGCCTTTCTGCAGGAGTTGCCAGGCTGCCACCTGTAAAGAAGAGGATGTGTCACCCATACCTTCCGCTGGAATTTCTCTCCGGACAGAGGTGAGGAAGGAAAAAAGCAGTGGGGGCCGGGACAGGTGGGGTATCTCAGGCAGGACAATGGAAAGCTTCCGGAAGAGCGCCCGGGGGCAGGACCACCCTGGCTGGCCTGCAGGCACCAAGTTGGCCTGCGTGCTGTTGCTGGTGTGGCTCCATGGCCCTTCCTCTAGTCTTTCAAGCCCTTGTACATATTCAGGTGTTTTACCTGGGAAGGGTGGGAACAGTTCAGCAGCAGCTGGCCTGGGGCTCAGCTCACCTTTATTCAGAGATGCCTCTGCACGATCCCCCAGCTTTGCAATGAGGACGCTCCTTGCGTGGGGTGTGGGTTGCTGGCTGTATGGGAGATGATTCCCCACCTCAGACCCATTTCAGAATTGTTTACCGCTGGAGCAAGTGCCCTGATAGGGTTTTCCTCTGTATAACTGGTGGGTTCAGGTTTTTTTCTTTCTTTTATGGTTCAAGTTAGATTTTATTCCTCTTTTATGTATTTATAGATATAAGCATGGAAATAATTCATTCCTGTAAATACATCTGTGTGAAGGGAAGAACTTTTTTCTGTATTATTTTTAAATATTATTTTTTTTAATTTTGAAATTTAATTTTATTTATTTTTTTATACAGCAGGTTATTATTAGTTATGTATTTTATGCATATACATGTATGCAGGTCAATCCCAATCTCCCAACTCATCCCACCACCACCACACCATGGCTTCCCACACTTGGTGTCCATACGTTTGTTCTCTACCTCTGTCTCTATTTCTTCCCTGCAAACCAGTTCATCTGTACCAGTGTTTAGGTTCCACATATATGCATTAATATACAATATTTGTTTTCCTCTTTCTGACTGACTTCATTCTGTATGACAGTCTCTAGATCCATCGATGTCTCTACAAATGACCCAGTTTCATTCCGTTTTATGGCTGAGTAATATTCCATTTTATACATGTACCACATCTTTATCCATTCATCTGTCTGTGGGCATTTAGGTTGCTTCCATTACCTGGCTATTGTAAATAGTGCTGCAATGAACATTGTGGTGAATGTGCCTTTTTGATTTATGGTGTTCTTTGGGTATATGCCCAGAAGTGGGATTGCTGGATCAGATGGTAATTCTATTTCTAGTTTTTTTTTTTAACGAAACTCCATACTGTTCTCCATAGTGACTGTATCAATTTACATTCCCACCAATAGTGGAAGAGGGCTCCTTTTGTCCACACCCTCCCCAGAATTTGTTGTCTGTAGATTTTCTGATGATGCCGATTCTAACAGTGTGAGGTGATACCTCATTGTAGTTTTGATTTGCATTTCTCTAATAATTAGTGCTGTTGAGCAGCTTTTCATGTGCGTCTTGGCCATCTCTGTGTCTTCTTTGAAGAAACGTATCTTTAGATCTTCTGCCCATTTTTGTATTGGGTTGTTTGTTTTTTTTAATATTAAGCTGCATGAGCTGTTTATATATATTGGAGATTAAACCTTTGTCCATTGATTCGTTTGCAACTTTTCGCCCCTTCTGAGGGATGCCTTTTTCCATTCCCGTTTTTTTAACCAAAAAGGAAAGAAAGAAAAAGAAGCAGAAAACTAATGTGCATAAAATATGCCTTTTGAAATGGTCGTTTTGAAATATGGACGTCCTTTGAAATTTTTGGTCGATATGTGACCCCAGCATTTGTTTTCAGGGCAGGTGTCATTTACGGGCCTGCAATGATTTTGAATATCAACTGACCATTAGCGCTGGGATTAAAGCTGCTGTTGTGTGAAACGGCCACAAGGTGGCAGCAGTTCTCCCTTACCAATTCTGGTTACTAGGGCAAGAGAGCCTCAATGGAAGTCGTGTTCTAGATTGGAATTTAGAATGGAATGTGCCAGGAGAAAGCCCCTCAAGTTTGTCTCCCTACTTCTTGTTCGTGTTTTTAATTTAATTTTTATTTTTTATTACAGCAAGTTTGATTACAATGTTTGGCTTGTTGGAGGTGTGGAAGATGTGGTTGGTTCTTTTACACATATACACATGTCTGTTTTTCCTGGGATCCTTTTCTCATGTACGTTATGACAGAATGTTGAGTAGTCTTTTGGTATTCCGTAGGTCTTTGGTGATTATATATGTCACCTGTGTTTGTATAAGTCTGTTAACCCCGATATCGTAATGAAACCAATCCTCACACCTTTCCATTGGTGAACCATAAGTTTGTTTAATGAATCTCTGATTGCCCTTCTCGGTGGAAATATCTGCCCTGGTATCCATTTTTAGGTAACACCTATAAGTGATATGATATGATATGTGTCTTTCACTTTCTGACTTACTGCAAGTCACGTGATTACCTCTAGACTCATCTACGGTGGTGCAAATGGCATTGTGTTCTTTTTTTCCTTGGCTTCTCTTCTGCCTTAGCGAGGTCCGTTTTCAACAATGTGATTGCCTGAGTGTTGTGGATTAGCTGACCTGGGCAGCCTTACCCTGCCGCCCAGCCCTCCCCAGGTGTGCCTGGTTGAGGTCAATATAAACAGCGCTCCAGGCAGCAATAGCCCCTGAAGCTGTTCCTGACTCCATATTCTCTGCCCCGTCAGCAGTCTCGGGGCGGTGCTGGTGGGAGGGAATGAGGGGCCACAGCTTTGTTGGTGGCCCGGTGTGAGTGGGGTTCTGCTGGCCTTTCTGCAGGAGTTGCCAGGCTGCCACCTGTAAAGAAGAGGATGTGTCACCCATACCTTCCGCTGGAATTTCTCTCCGGACAGAGGTGAGGAAGGAAAAAAGCAGTGGGGGCCGGGACAGGTGGGGTATCTCAGGCAGGACAATGGAAAGCTTCCGGAAGAGCGCCCGGGGGCAGGACTACCCTGGCTGGCCTGCAGGCACCAAGTTGGCCTGCGTGCTGTTGCTGGTGTGGCTCCATGGCCCTTCCTCTAGTCTTTCAAGCCCTTGTACATATTCAGGTGTTTTACCTGGGAAGGGTGGGAACAGTTCAGCAGCAGCTGGCCTGGGGCTCAGCTCACCTTTATTCAGAGATGCCTCTGCACGATCCCCCAGCTTTGCAATGAGGACGCTCCTTGCGTGGGGTGTGGGTTGCTGGCTGTATGGGAGATGATTCCCCACCTCAGACCCATTTCAGAATTGTTTACCGCTGGAGCAAGTGCCCTGATAGGGTTTTCCTCTGTATAACTGGTGGGTTCAGGTTTTTTTCTTTCTTTTATGGTTCAAGTTAGATTTTATTCCTCTTTTATGTATTTATAGATATAAGCATGGAAATAATTCATTCCTGTAAATACATCTGTGTGAAGGGAAGAACTTTTTTCTGTATTATTTTTAAATATTATTTTTTTTAATTTTGAAATTTAATTTTATTTATTTTTTTATACAGCAGGTTATTATTAGTTATGTATTTTATGCATATACATGTATGCAGGTCAATCCCAATCTCCCAACTCATCCCACCACCACCACACCATGGCTTCCCACACTTGGTGTCCATACGTTTGTTCTCTACCTCTGTCTCTATTTCTTCCCTGCAAACCAGTTCATCTGTACCAGTGTTTAGGTTCCACATATATGCATTAATATACAATATTTGTTTTCCTCTTTCTGACTGACTTCATTCTGTATGACAGTCTCTAGATCCATCGATGTCTCTACAAATGACCCAGTTTCATTCCGTTTTATGGCTGAGTAATATTCCATTTTATACATGTACCACATCTTTATCCATTCATCTGTCTGTGGGCATTTAGGTTGCTTCCATTACCTGGCTATTGTAAATAGTGCTGCAATGAACATTGTGGTGAATGTGCCTTTTTGATTTATGGTGTTCTTTGGGTATATGCCCAGAAGTGGGATTGCTGGATCAGATGGTAATTCTATTTCTAGTTTTTTTTTTTAACGAAACTCCATACTGTTCTCCATAGTGACTGTATCAATTTACATTCCCACCAATAGTGGAAGAGGGCTCCTTTTGTCCACACCCTCCCCAGAATTTGTTGTCTGTAGATTTTCTGATGATGCCGATTCTAACAGTGTGAGGTGATACCTCATTGTAGTTTTGATTTGCATTTCTCTAATAATTAGTGCTGTTGAGCAGCTTTTCATGTGCGTCTTGGCCATCTCTGTGTCTTCTTTGAAGAAACGTATCTTTAGATCTTCTGCCCATTTTTGTATTGGGTTGTTTGTTTTTTTTAATATTAAGCTGCATGAGCTGTTTATATATATTGGAGATTAAACCTTTGTCCATTGATTCGTTTGCAACTTTTCGCCCCTTCTGAGGGATGCCTTTTTCCATTCCCGTTTTTTTAACCAAAAAGGAAAGAAAGAAAAAGAAGCAGAAAACTAATGTGCATAAAATATGCCTTTTGAAATGGTCGTTTTGAAATATGGACGTCCTTTGAAATTTTTGGTCGATATGTGACCCCAGCATTTGTTTTCAGGGCAGGTGTCATTTACGGGCCTGCAATGATTTTGAATATCAACTGACCATTAGCGCTGGGATTAAAGCTGCTGTTGTGTGAAACGGCCACAAGGTGGCAGCAGTTCTCCCTTACCAATTCTGGTTACTAGGGCAAGAGAGCCTCAATGGAAGTCGTGTTCTAGATTGGAATTTAGAATGGAATGTGCCAGGAGAAAGCCCCTCAAGTTTGTCTCCCTACTTCTTGTTCGTGTTTTTAATTTAATTTTTATTTTTTATTACAGCAAGTTTGATTACAATGTTTGGCTTGTTGGAGGTGTGGAAGATGTGGTTGGTTCTTTTACACATATACACATGTCTGTTTTTCCTGGGATCCTTTTCTCATGTACGTTATGACAGAATGTTGAGGAGTCTTTTGGTATTCCGTAGGTCTTTGGTGATTATATATGTCACCTGTGTTTGTATAAGTCTGTTAACCCCGATATCGTAATGAAACCAATCCTCACACCTTTCCATTGGTGAACCATAAGTTTGTTTAATGAATCTCTGATTGCCCTTCTCGGTGGAAATATCTGCCCTGGTATCCATTTTTAGGTAACACCTATAAGTGATATGATATGATATGTGTCTTTCACTTTCTGACTTACTGCAAGTCACGTGATTACCTCTAGACTCATCTACGGTGGTGCAAATGGCATTGTGTTCTTTTTTTCCTTGGCTTCTCTTCTGCCTTAGCGAGGTCCGTTTTCAACAATGTGATTGCCTGAGTGTTGTGGATTAGCTGACCTGGGCAGCCTTACCCTGCCGCCCAGCCCTCCCCAGGTGTGCCTGGTTGAGGTCAATATAAACAGCGCTCCAGGCAGCAATAGCCCCTGAAGCTGTTCCTGACTCCATATTCTCTGCCCCGTCAGCAGTCTCGGGGCGGTGCTGGTGGGAGGGAATGAGGGGCCACAGCTTTGTTGGTGGCCCGGTGTGAGTGGGGTTCTGCTGGCCTTTCTGCAGGAGTTGCCAGGCTGCCACCTGTAAAGAAGAGGATGTGTCACCCATACCTTCCGCTGGAATTTCTCTCCGGACAGAGGTGAGGAAGGAAAAAAGCAGTGGGGGCCGGGACAGGTGGGGTATCTCAGGCAGGACAATGGAAAGCTTCCGGAAGAGCGCCCGGGGGCAGGACCACCCTGGCTGGCCTGCAGGCACCAAGTTGGCCTGCGTGCTGTTGCTGGTGTGGCTCCATGGCCCTTCCTCTAGTCTTTCAAGCCCTTGTACATATTCAGGTGTTTTACCTGGGAAGGGTGGGAACAGTTCAGCAGCAGCTGGCCTGGGGCTCAGCTCACCTTTATTCAGAGATGCCTCTGCACGATCCCCCAGCTTTGCAATGAGGACGCTCCTTGCGTGGGGTGTGGGTTGCTGGCTGTATGGGAGATGATTCCCCACCTCAGACCCATTTCAGAATTGTTTACCGCTGGAGCAAGTGCCCTGATAGGGTTTTCCTCTGTATAACTGGTGGGTTCAGGTTTTTTTCTTTCTTTTATGGTTCAAGTTAGATTTTATTCCTCTTTTATGTATTTATAGATATAAGCATGGAAATAATTCATTCCTGTAAATACATCTGTGTGAAGGGAAGAACTTTTTTCTGTATTATTTTTAAATATTATTTTTTTTAATTTTGAAATTTAATTTTATTTATTTTTTTATACAGCAGGTTATTATTAGTTATGTATTTTATGCATATACATGTATGCAGGTCAATCCCAATCTCCCAACTCATCCCACCACCACCACACCATGGCTTCCCACACTTGGTGTCCATACGTTTGTTCTCTACCTCTGTCTCTATTTCTTCCCTGCAAACCAGTTCATCTGTACCAGTTTTTAGGTTCCACATATATGCATTAATATACAATATTTGTTTTCCTCTTTCTGACTGACTTCATTCTGTATGACAGTCTCTAGATCCATCGATGTCTCTACAAATGACCCAGTTTCATTCCGTTTTATGGCTGAGTAATATTCCATTTTATACATGTACCACATCTTTATCCATTCATCTGTCTGTGGGCATTTAGGTTGCTTCCATTACCTGGCTATTGTAAATAGTGCTGCAATGAACATTGTGGTGAATGTGCCTTTTTGATTTATGGTGTTCTTTGGGTATATGCCCAGAAGTGGGATTGCTGGATCAGATGGTAATTCTATTTCTAGTTTTTTTTTTTAACGAAACTCCATACTGTTCTCCATAGTGACTGTATCAATTTACATTCCCACCAATAGTGGAAGAGGGCTCCTTTTGTCCACACCCTCCCCAGAATTTGTTGTCTGTAGATTTTCTGATGATGCCGATTCTAACAGTGTGAGGTGATACCTCATTGTAGTTTTGATTTGCATTTCTCTAATAATTAGTGCTGTTGAGCAGCTTTTCATGTGCGTCTTGGCCATCTCTGTGTCTTCTTTGAAGAAACGTATCTTTAGATCTTCTGCCCATTTTTGTATTGGGTTGTTTGTTTTTTTTAATATTAAGCTGCATGAGCTGTTTATATATATTGGAGATTAAACCTTTGTCCATTGATTCGTTTGCAACTTTTCGCCCCTTCTGAGGGATGCCTTTTTCCATTCCCGTTTTTTTAACCAAAAAGGAAAGAAAGAAAAAGAAGCAGAAAACTAATGTGCATAAAATATGCCTTTTGAAATGGTCGTTTTGAAATATGGACGTCCTTTGAATTTTTTGGTCGATATGTGACCCCAGCATTTGTTTTCAGGGCAGGTGTCATTTACGGGCCTGCAATGATTTTGAATATCAACTGACCATTAGCGCTGGGATTAAAGCTGCTGTTGTGTGAAACGGCCACAAGGTGGCAGCAGTTCTCCCTTACCAATTCTGGTTACTAGGGCAAGAGAGCCTCAATGGAAGTCGTGTTCTAGATTGGAATTTAGAATGGAATGTGCCAGGAGAAAGCCCCTCAAGTTTGTCTCCCTACTTCTTGTTCGTGTTTTTAATTTAATTTTTATTTTTTATTACAGCAAGTTTGATTACAATGTTTGGCTTGTTGGAGGTGTGGAAGATGTGGTTGGTTCTTTTACACATATACACATGTCTGTTTTTCCTGGGATCCTTTTCTCATGTACGTTATGACAGAATGTTGAGTAGTCTTTTGGTATTCCGTAGGTCTTTGGTGATTATATATGTCACCTGTGTTTGTATAAGTCTGTTAACCCCGATATCGTAATGAAACCAATCCTCACACCTTTCCATTGGTGAACCATAAGTTTGTTTAATGAATCTCTGATTGCCCTTCTCGGTGGAAATATCTGCCCTGGTATCCATTTTTAGGTAACACCTATAAGTGATATGATATGATATGTGTCTTTCACTTTCTGACTTACTGCAAGTCACGTGATTACCTCTAGACTCATCTACGGTGGTGCAAATGGCATTGTGTTCTTTTTTTCCTTGGCTTCTCTTCTGCCTTAGCGAGGTCCGTTTTCAACAATGTGATTGCCTGAGTGTTGTGGATTAGCTGACCTGGGCAGCCTTACCCTGCCGCCCAGCCCTCCCCAGGTGTGCCTGGTTGAGGTCAATATAAACAGCGCTCCAGGCAGCAATAGCCCCTGAAGCTGTTCCTGACTCCATATTCTCTGCCCCGTCAGCAGTCTCGGGGCGGTGCTGGTGGGAGGGAATGAGGGGCCACAGCTTTGTTGGTGGCCCGGTGTGAGTGGGGTTCTGCTGGCCTTTCTGCAGGAGTTGCCAGGCTGCCACCTGTAAAGAAGAGGATGTGTCACCCATACCTTCCGCTGGAATTTCTCTCCGGACAGAGGTGAGGAAGGAAAAAAGCAGTGGGGGCCGGGACAGGTGGGGTATCTCAGGCAGGACAATGGAAAGCTTCCGGAAGAGCGCCCGGGGGCAGGACCACCCTGGCTGGCCTGCAGGCACCAAGTTGGCCTGCGTGCTGTTGCTGGTGTGGCTCCATGGCCCTTCCTCTAGTCTTTCAAGCCCTTGTACATATTCAGGTGTTTTACCTGGGAAGGGTGGGAACAGTTCAGCAGCAGCTGGCCTGGGGCTCAGCTCACCTTTATTCAGAGATGCCTCTGCACGATCCCCCAGCTTTGCAATGAGGACGCTCCTTGCGTGGGGTGTGGGTTGCTGGCTGTATGGGAGATGATTCCCCACCTCAGACCCATTTCAGAATTGTTTACCGCTGGAGCAAGTGCCCTGATAGGGTTTTCCTCTGTATAACTGGTGGGTTCAGGTTTTTTTTTTTTCTTTTATGGTTCAAGTTAGATTTTATTCCTCTTTTATGTATTTATAGATATAAGCATGGAAATAATTCATTCCTGTAAATACATCTGTGTGAAGGGAAGAACTTTTTTCTGTATTATTTTTAAATATTATTTTTTTTAATTTTGAAATTTAATTTTATTTATTTTTTTATACAGCAGGTTATTATTAGTTATGTATTTTATGCATATACATGTATGCAGGTCAATCCCAATCTCCCAACTCATCCCACCACCACCACACCATGGCTTCCCACACTTGGTGTCCATACGTTTGTTCTCTACCTCTGTCTCTATTTCTTCCCTGCAAACCAGTTCATCTGTACCAGTGTTTAGGTTCCACATATATGCATTAATATACAATATTTGTTTTCCTCTTTCTGACTTACTTCATTCTGTATGACAGTCTCTAGATCCATCGATGTCTCTACAAATGACCCAGTTTCATTCCGTTTTATGGCTGAGTAATATTCCATTTTATACATGTACCACATCTTTATCCATTCATCTGTCTGTGGGCATTTAGGTTGCTTCCATTACCTGGCTATTGTAAATAGTGCTGCAATGAACATTGTGGTGAATGTGCCTTTTTGATTTATGGTGTTCTTTGGGTATATGCCCAGAAGTGGGATTGCTGGATCAGATGGTAATTCTATTTCTAGTTTTTTATTTTAACGAAACTCCATACTGTTCTCCATAGTGACTGTATCAATTTACATTCCCACCAATAGTGGAAGAGGGCTCCTTTTGTCCACACCCTCCCCAGAATTTGTTGTCTGTAGATTTTCTGATGATGCCGATTCTAACAGTGTGAGGTGATACCTCATTGTAGTTTTGATTTGCATTTCTCTAATAATAAGTGCTGTTGAGCAGCTTTTCATGTGCGTCTTGGCCATCTCTGTGTCTTCTTTGAAGAAACGTATCTTTAGATCTTCTGCCCAGTTTTGTATTGGGTTGTTTGTTTTTTTAATATTAAGCTGCATGAGCTGTTTATATATATTGGAGATTAAACCTTTGTCCATTGATTCGTTTGCAACTTTTCGCCCCTTCTGAGGGATGCCTTTTTCCATTCCCGTTTTTTTAACCAAAAAGGAAAGAAAGAAAAAGAAGCAGAAAACTAATGTGCATAAAATATGCCTTTTGAAATGGTCGTTTTGAAATATGGACGTCCTTTGAAATTTTTGGTCGATATGTGACCCCAGCATTTGTTTTCAGGGCAGGTGTCATTTACGGGCCTGCAATGATTTTGAATATCAACTGACCATTAGCGCTGGGATTAAAGCTGCTGTTGTGTGAAACGGCCACAAGGTGGCAGCAGTTCTCCCTTACCAATTCTGGTTACTAGGGCAAGAGAGCCTCAATGGAAGTCGTGTTCTAGATTGGAATTTAGAATGGAATGTGCCAGGAGAAAGCCCCTCAAGTTTGTCTCCCTACTTCTTGTTCGTGTTTTTAATTTAATTTTTATTTTTTATTACAGCAAGTTTGATTACAATGTTTGGCTTGTTGGAGGTGTGGAAGATGTGGTTGTTTCTTTTACACATATACACATGTCTGTTTTTCCTGGGATCCTTTTCTCATGTACGTTATGACAGAATGTTGAGTAGTCTTTTGGTATTCCGTAGGTCTTTGGTGATTATATATGTCACCTGTGTTTGTATAAGTCTGTTAACCCCGATATCGTAATGAAACCAATCCTCACACCTTTCCATTGGTGAACCATAAGTTTGTTTAATGAATCTCTGATTGCCCTTCTCGGTGGAAATATCTGCCCTGGTATCCATTTTTAGGTAACACCTATAAGTGATATGATATGATATGTGTCTTTCACTTTCTGACTTACTGCAAGTCACGTGATTACCTCTAGACTCATCTACGGTGGTGCAAATGGCATTGTGTTCTTTTTTTCCTTGGCTTCTCTTCTGCCTTAGCGAGGTCCGTTTTCAACAATGTGATTGCCTGAGTGTTGTGGATTAGCTGACCTGGGCAGCCTTACCCTGCCGCCCAGCCCTCCCCAGGTGTGCCTGGTTGAGGTCAATATAAACAGCGCTCCAGGCAGCAATAGCCCCTGAAGCTGTTCCTGACTCCATATTCTCTGCCCCGTCAGCAGTCTCGGGGCGGTGCTGGTGGGAGGGAATGAGGGGCCACAGCTTTGTTGGTGGCCCGGTGTGAGTGGGGTTCTGCTGGCCTTTCTGCAGGAGTTGCCAGGCTGCCACCTGTAAAGAAGAGGATGTGTCACCCATACCTTCCGCTGGAATTTCTCTCCGGACAGAGGTGAGGAAGGAAAAAAGCAGTGGGGGCCGGGACAGGTGGGGTATCTCAGGCAGGACAATGGAAAGCTTCCGGAAGAGCGCCCGGGGGCAGGACCACCCTGGCTGGCCTGCAGGCAACAAGTTGGCCTGCGTGCTGTTGCTGGTGTGGCTCCATGGCCCTTCCTCTAGTCTTTCAAGCCCTTGTACATATTCAGGTGTTTTACCTGGGAAGGGTGGGAACAGTTCAGCAGCAGCTGGCCTGGGGCTCAGCTCACCTTTATTCAGAGATGCCTCTGCACGATCCCCCAGCTTTGCAATGAGGACGCTCCTTGCGTGGGGTGTGGGTTGCTGGCTGTATGGGAGATGATTCCCCACCTCAGACCCATTTCAGAATTGTTTACCGCTGGAGCAAGTGCCCTGATAGGGTTTTCCTCTGTATAACTGGTGGGTTCAGGTTTTTTTTTTTTCTTTTATGGTTCAAGTTAGATTTTATTCCTCTTTTATGTATTTATAGATATAAGCATGGAAATAATTCATTCCTGTAAATACATCTGTGTGAAGGGAAGAACTTTTTTCTGTATTATTTTTAAATATTATTTTTTTTAATTTTGAAATTTAATTTTATTTATTTTTTTATACAGCAGGTTATTATTAGTTATGTATTTTATGCATATACATGTATGCAGGTCAATCCCAATCTCCCAACTCATCCCACCACCACCACACCATGGCTTCCCACACTTGGTGTCCATACGTTTGTTCTCTACCTCTGTCTCTATTTCTTCCCTGCAAACCAGTTCATCTGTACCAGTGTTTAGGTTCCACATATATGCATTAATATACAATATTTGTTTTCCTCTTTCTGACTTACTTCATTCTGTATGACAGTCTCTAGATCCATCGATGTCTCTACAAATGACCCAGTTTCATTCCGTTTTATGGCTGAGTAATATTCCATTTTATACATGTACCACATCTTTATCCATTCATCTGTCTGTGGGCATTTAGGTTGCTTCCATTACCTGGCTATTGTAAATAGTGCTGCAATGAACATTGTGGTGAATGTGCCTTTTTGATTTATGGTGTTCTTTGGGTATATGCCCAGAAGTGGGATTGCTGGATCAGATGGTAATTCTATTTCTAGTTTTTTATTTTAACGAAACTCCATACTGTTCTCCATAGTGACTGTATCAATTTACATTCCCACCAATAGTGGAAGAGGGCTCCTTTTGTCCACACCCTCCCCAGAATTTGTTGTCTGTAGATTTTCTGATGATGCCGATTCTAACAGTGTGAGGTGATACCTCATTGTAGTTTTGATTTGCATTTCTCTAATAATAAGTGCTGTTGAGCAGCTTTTCATGTGCGTCTTGGCCATCTCTGTGTCTTCTTTGAAGAAACGTATCTTTAGATCTTCTGCCCAGTTTTGTATTGGGTTGTTTGTTTTTTTAATATTAAGCTGCATGAGCTGTTTATATATATTGGAGATTAAACCTTTGTCCATTGATTCGTTTGCAACTTTTCGCCCCTTCTGAGGGATGCCTTTTTCCATTCCCGTTTTTTTAACCAAAAAGGAAAGAAAGAAAAAGAAGCAGAAAACTAATGTGCATAAAATATGCCTTTTGAAATGGTCGTTTTGAAATATGGACGTCCTTTGAAATTTTTGGTCGATATGTGACCCCAGCATTTGTTTTCAGGGCAGGTGTCATTTACGGGCCTGCAATGATTTTGAATATCAACTGACCATTAGCGCTGGGATTAAAGCTGCTGTTGTGTGAAACGGCCACAAGGTGGCAGCAGTTCTCCCTTACCAATTCTGGTTACTAGGGCAAGAGAGCCTCAATGGAAGTCGTGTTCTAGATTGGAATTTAGAATGGAATGTGCCAGGAGAAAGCCCCTCAAGTTTGTCTCCCTACTTCTTGTTCGTGTTTTTAATTTAATTTTTATTTTTTATTACAGCAAGTTTGATTACAATGTTTGGCTTGTTGGAGGTGTGGAAGATGTGGTTGGTTCTTTTACACATATACACATGTCTGTTTTTCCTGGGATCCTTTTCTCATGTACGTTATGACAGAATGTTGAGGAGTCTTTTGGTATTCCGTAGGTCTTTGGTGATTATATATGTCACCTGTGTTTGTATAAGTCTGTTAACCCCGATATCGTAATGAAACCAATCCTCACACCTTTCCATTGGTGAACCATAAGTTTGTTTAATGAATCTCTGATTGCCCTTCTCGGTGGAAATATCTGCCCTGGTATCCATTTTTAGGTAACACCTATAAGTGATATGATATGATATGTGTCTTTCACTTTCTGACTTACTGCAAGTCACGTGATTACCTCTAGACTCATCTACGGTGGTGCAAATGGCATTGTGTTCTTTTTTTCCTTGGCTTCTCTTCTGCCTTAGCGAGGTCCGTTTTCAACAATGTGATTGCCTGAGTGTTGTGGATTAGCTGACCTGGGCAGCCTTACCCTGCCGCCCAGCCCTCCCCAGGTGTGCCTGGTTGAGGTCAATATAAACAGCGCTCCAGGCAGCAATAGCCCCTGAAGCTGTTCCTGACTCCATATTCTCTGCCCCGTCAGCAGTCTCGGGGCGGTGCTGGTGGGAGGGAATGAGGGGCCACAGCTTTGTTGGTGGCCCGGTGTGAGTGGGGTTCTGCTGGCCTTTCTGCAGGAGTTGCCAGGCTGCCACCTGTAAAGAAGAGGATGTGTCACCCATACCTTCCGCTGGAATTTCTCTCCGGACAGAGGTGAGGAAGGAAAAAAGCAGTGGGGGCCGGGACAGGTGGGGTATCTCAGGCAGGACAATGGAAAGCTTCCGGAAGAGCGCCCGGGGGCAGGACCACCCTGGCTGGCCTGCAGGCACCAAGTTGGCCTGCGTGCTGTTGCTGGTGTGGCTCCATGGCCCTTCCTCTAGTCTTTCAAGCCCTTGTACATATTCAGGTGTTTTACCTGGGAAGGGTGGGAACAGTTCAGCAGCAGCTGGCCTGGGGCTCAGCTCACCTTTATTCAGAGATGCCTCTGCACGATCCCCCAGCTTTGCAATGAGGACGCTCCTTGCGTGGGGTGTGGGTTGCTGGCTGTATGGGAGATGATTCCCCACCTCAGACCCATTTCAGAATTGTTTACCGCTGGAGCAAGTGCCCTGATAGGGTTTTCCTCTGTATAACTGGTGGGTTCAGGTTTTTTTTTTTCTTTTATGGTTCAGGTTAGATTTTATTCCTCTTTTATGTATTTATAGATATAAGCATGGAAATAATTCATTCCTGTAAATACATCTGTGTGAAGGGAAGAACTTTTTTCTGTATTATTTTTAAATATTATTTTTTTTAATTTTGAAATTTAATTTTATTTATTTTTTTATACAGCAGGTTATTATTAGTTATGTATTTTATGCATATACATGTATGCAGGTCAATCCCAATCTCCCAACTCATCCCACCACCACCACACCATGGCTTCCCACACTTGGTGTCCATACGTTTGTTCTCTACCTCTGTCTCTATTTCTTCCCTGCAAACCAGTTCATCTGTACCAGTGTTTAGGTTCCACATATATGCATTAATATACAATATTTGTTTTCCTCTTTCTGACTGACTTCATTCTGTATGACAGTCTCTAGATCCATCGATGTCTCTACAAATGACCCAGTTTCATTCCGTTTTATGGCTGAGTAATATTCCATTTTATACATGTACCACATCTTTATCCATTCATCTGTCTGTGGGCATTTAGGTTGCTTCCATTACCTGGCTATTGTAAATAGTGCTGCAATGAACATTGTGGTGAATGTGCCTTTTTGATTTATGGTGTTCTTTGGGTATATGCCCAGAAGTGGGATTGCTGGATCAGATGGTAATTCTATTTCTAGTTTTTTTTTTTAACGAAACTCCATACTGTTCTCCATAGTGACTGTATCAATTTACATTCCCACCAATAGTGGAAGAGGGCTCCTTTTGTCCACACCCTCCCCAGAATTTGTTGTCTGTAGATTTTCTGATGATGCCGATTCTAACAGTGTGAGGTGATACCTCATTGTAGTTTTGATTTGCATTTCTCTAATAATTAGTGCTGTTGAGCAGCTTTTCATGTGCGTCTTGGCCATCTCTGTGTCTTCTTTGAAGAAACGTATCTTTAGATCTTCTGCCCATTTTTGTATTGGGTTGTTTGTTTTTTTTAATATTAAGCTGCATGAGCTGTTTATATATATTGGAGATTAAACCTTTGTCCATTGATTCGTTTGCAACTTTTCGCCCCTTCTGAGGGATGCCTTTTTCCATTCCCGTTTTTTTAACCAAAAAGGAAAGAAAGAAAAAGAAGCAGAAAACTAATGTGCATAAAATATGCCTTTTGAAATGGTCGTTTTGAAATATGGACGTCCTTTGAATTTTTTGGTCGATATGTGACCCCAGCATTTGTTTTCAGGGCAGGTGTCATTTACGGGCCTGCAATGATTTTGAATATCAACTGACCATTAGCGCTGGGATTAAAGCTGCTGTTGTGTGAAACGGCCACAAGGTGGCAGCAGTTCTCCCTTACCAATTCTGGTTACTAGGGCAAGAGAGCCTCAATGGAAGTCGTGTTCTAGATTGGAATTTAGAATGGAATGTGCCAGGAGAAAGCCCCTCAAGTTTGTCTCCCTACTTCTTGTTCGTGTTTTTAATTTAATTTTTATTTTTTATTACAGCAAGTTTGATTACAATGTTTGGCTTGTTGGAGGTGTGGAAGATGTGGTTGGTTCTTTTACACATATACACATGTCTGTTTTTCCTGGGATCCTTTTCTCATGTACGTTATGACAGAATGTTGAGTAGTCTTTTGGTATTCCGTAGGTCTTTGGTGATTATATATGTCACCTGTGTTTGTATAAGTCTGTTAACCCCGATATCGTAATGAAACCAATCCTCACACCTTTCCATTGGTGAACCATAAGTTTGTTTAATGAATCTCTGATTGCCCTTCTCGGTGGAAATATCTGCCCTGGTATCCATTTTTAGGTAACACCTATAAGTGATATGATATGATATGTGTCTTTCACTTTCTGACTTACTGCAAGTCACGTGATTACCTCTAGACTCATCTACGGTGGTGCAAATGGCATTGTGTTCTTTTTTTCCTTGGCTTCTCTTCTGCCTTAGCGAGGTCCGTTTTCAACAATGTGATTGCCTGAGTGTTGTGGATTAGCTGACCTGGGCAGCCTTACCCTGCCGCCCAGCCCTCCCCAGGTGTGCCTGGTTGAGGTCAATATAAACAGCGCTCCAGGCAGCAATAGCCCCTGAAGCTGTTCCTGACTCCATATTCTCTGCCCCGTCAGCAGTCTCGGGGCGGTGCTGGTGGGAGGGAATGAGGGGCCACAGCTTTGTTGGTGGCCCGGTGTGAGTGGGGTTCTGCTGGCCTTTCTGCAGGAGTTGCCAGGCTGCCACCTGTAAAGAAGAGGATGTGTCACCCATACCTTCCGCTGGAATTTCTCTCCGGACAGAGGTGAGGAAGGAAAAAAGCAGTGGGGGCCGGGACAGGTGGGGTATCTCAGGCAGGACAATGGAAAGCTTCCGGAAGAGCGCCCGGGGGCAGGACCACCCTGGCTGGCCTGCAGGCACCAAGTTGGCCTGCGTGCTGTTGCTGGTGTGGCTCCATGGCCCTTCCTCTAGTCTTTCAAGCCCTTGTACATATTCAGGTGTTTTACCTGGGAAGGGTGGGAACAGTTCAGCAGCAGCTGGCCTGGGGCTCAGCTCACCTTTATTCAGAGATGCCTCTGCACGATCCCCCAGCTTTGCAATGAGGACGCTCCTTGCGTGGGGTGTGGGTTGCTGGCTGTATGGGAGATGATTCCCCACCTCAGACCCATTTCAGAATTGTTTACCGCTGGAGCAAGTGCCCTGATAGGGTTTTCCTCTGTATAACTGGTGGGTTCAGGTTTTTTTTTTTTCTTTTATGGTTCAAGTTAGATTTTATTCCTCTTTTATGTATTTATAGATATAAGCATGGAAATAATTCATTCCTGTAAATACATCTGTGTGAAGGGAAGAACTTTTTTCTGTATTATTTTTAAATATTATTTTTTTTAATTTTGAAATTTAATTTTATTTATTTTTTTATACAGCAGGTTATTATTAGTTATGTATTTTATGCATATACATGTATGCAGGTCAATCCCAATCTCCCAACTCATCCCACCACCACCACACCATGGCTTCCCACACTTGGTGTCCATACGTTTGTTCTCTACCTCTGTCTCTATTTCTTCCCTGCAAACCAGTTCATCTGTACCAGTGTTTAGGTTCCACATATATGCATTAATATACAATATTTGTTTTCCTCTTTCTGACTTACTTCATTCTGTATGACAGTCTCTAGATCCATCGATGTCTCTACAAATGACCCAGTTTCATTCCGTTTTATGGCTGAGTAATATTCCATTTTATACATGTACCACATCTTTATCCATTCATCTGTCTGTGGGCATTTAGGTTGCTTCCATTACCTGGCTATTGTAAATAGTGCTGCAATGAACATTGTGGTGAATGTGCCTTTTTGATTTATGGTGTTCTTTGGGTATATGCCCAGAAGTGGGATTGCTGGATCAGATGGTAATTCTATTTCTAGTTTTTTATTTTAACGAAACTCCATACTGTTCTCCATAGTGACTGTATCAATTTACATTCCCACCAATAGTGGAAGAGGGCTCCTTTTGTCCACACCCTCCCCAGAATTTGTTGTCTGTAGATTTTCTGATGATGCCGATTCTAACAGTGTGAGGTGATACCTCATTGTAGTTTTGATTTGCATTTCTCTAATAATAAGTGCTGTTGAGCAGCTTTTCATGTGCGTCTTGGCCATCTCTGTGTCTTCTTTGAAGAAACGTATCTTTAGATCTTCTGCCCAGTTTTGTATTGGGTTGTTTGTTTTTTTAATATTAAGCTGCATGAGCTGTTTATATATATTGGAGATTAAACCTTTGTCCATTGATTCGTTTGCAACTTTTCGCCCCTTCTGAGGGATGCCTTTTTCCATTCCCGTTTTTTTAACCAAAAAGGAAAGAAAGAAAAAGAAGCAGAAAACTAATGTGCATAAAATATGCCTTTTGAAATGGTCGTTTTGAAATATGGACGTCCTTTGAAATTTTTGGTCGATATGTGACCCCAGCATTTGTTTTCAGGGCAGGTGTCATTTACGGGCCTGCAATGATTTTGAATATCAACTGACCATTAGCGCTGGGATTAAAGCTGCTGTTGTGTGAAACGGCCACAAGGTGGCAGCAGTTCTCCCTTACCAATTCTGGTTACTAGGGCAAGAGAGCCTCAATGGAAGTCGTGTTCTAGATTGGAATTTAGAATGGAATGTGCCAGGAGAAAGCCCCTCAAGTTTGTCTCCCTACTTCTTGTTCGTGTTTTTAATTTAATTTTTATTTTTTATTACAGCAAGTTTGATTACAATGTTTGGCTTGTTGGAGGTGTGGAAGATGTGGTTGGTTCTTTTACACATATACACATGTCTGTTTTTCCTGGGATCCTTTTCTCATGTACGTTATGACAGAATGTTGAGGAGTCTTTTGGTATTCCGTAGGTCTTTGGTGATTATATATGTCACCTGTGTTTGTATAAGTCTGTTAACCCCGATATCGTAATGAAACCAATCCTCACACCTTTCCATTGGTGAACCATAAGTTTGTTTAATGAATCTCTGATTGCCCTTCTCGGTGGAAATATCTGCCCTGGTATCCATTTTTAGGTAACACCTATAAGTGATATGATATGATATGTGTCTTTCACTTTCTGACTTACTGCAAGTCACGTGATTACCTCTAGACTCATCTACGGTGGTGCAAATGGCATTGTGTTCTTTTTTTCCTTGGCTTCTCTTCTGCCTTAGCGAGGTCCGTTTTCAACAATGTGATTGCCTGAGTGTTGTGGATTAGCTGACCTGGGCAGCCTTACCCTGCCGCCCAGCCCTCCCCAGGTGTGCCTGGTTGAGGTCAATATAAACAGCGCTCCAGGCAGCAATAGCCCCTGAAGCTGTTCCTGACTCCATATTCTCTGCCCCGTCAGCAGTCTCGGGGCGGTGCTGGTGGGAGGGAATGAGGGGCCACAGCTTTGTTGGTGGCCCGGTGTGAGTGGGGTTCTGCTGGCCTTTCTGCAGGAGTTGCCAGGCTGCCACCTGTAAAGAAGAGGATGTGTCACCCATACCTTCCGCTGGAATTTCTCTCCGGACAGAGGTGAGGAAGGAAAAAAGCAGTGGGGGCCGGGACAGGTGGGGTATCTCAGGCAGGACAATGGAAAGCTTCCGGAAGAGCGCCCGGGGGCAGGACCACCCTGGCTGGCCTGCAGGCACCAAGTTGGCCTGCGTGCTGTTGCTGGTGTGGCTCCATGGCCCTTCCTCTAGTCTTTCAAGCCCTTGTACATATTCAGGTGTTTTACCTGGGAAGGGTGGGAACAGTTCAGCAGCAGCTGGCCTGGGGCTCAGCTCACCTTTATTCAGAGATGCCTCTGCACGATCCCCCAGCTTTGCAATGAGGACGCTCCTTGCGTGGGGTGTGGGTTGCTGGCTGTATGGGAGATGATTCCCCACCTCAGACCCATTTCAGAATTGTTTACCGCTGGAGCAAGTGCCCTGATAGGGTTTTCCTCTGTATAACTGGTGGGTTCAGGTTTTTTTTTTTCTTTTATGGTTCAAGTTAGATTTTATTCCTCTTTTATGTATTTATAGATATAAGCATGGAAATAATTCATTCCTGTAAATACATCTGTGTGAAGGGAAGAACTTTTTTCTGTATTATTTTTAAATATTATTTTTTTTAATTTTGAAATTTAATTTTATTTATTTTTTTATACAGCAGGTTATTATTAGTTATGTATTTTATGCATATACATGTATGCAGGTCAATCCCAATCTCCCAACTCATCCCACCACCACCACACCATGGCTTCCCACACTTGGTGTCCATACGTTTGTTCTCTACCTCTGTCTCTATTTCTTCCCTGCAAACCAGTTCATCTGTACCAGTGTTTAGGTTCCACATATATGCATTAATATACAATATTTGTTTTCCTCTTTCTGACTGACTTCATTCTGTATGACAGTCTCTAGATCCATCGATGTCTCTACAAATGACCCAGTTTCATTCCGTTTTATGGCTGAGTAATATTCCATTTTATACATGTACCACATCTTTATCCATTCATCTGTCTGTGGGCATTTAGGTTGCTTCCATTACCTGGCTATTGTAAATAGTGCTGCAATGAACATTGTGGTGAATGTGCCTTTTTGATTTATGGTGTTCTTTGGGTATATGCCCAGAAGTGGGATTGCTGGATCAGATGGTAATTCTATTTCTAGTTTTTTATTTTAACGAAACTCCATACTGTTCTCCATAGTGACTGTATCAATTTACATTCCCACCAATAGTGGAAGAGGGCTCCTTTTGTCCACACCCTCCCCAGAATTTGTTGTCTGTAGATTTTCTGATGATGCCGATTCTAACAGTGTGAGGTGATACCTCATTGTAGTTTTGATTTGCATTTCTCTAATAATAAGTGCTGTTGAGCAGCTTTTCATGTGCGTCTTGGCCATCTCTGTGTCTTCTTTGAAGAAACGTATCTTTAGATCTTCTGCCCAGTTTTGTATTGGGTTGTTTGTTTTTTTAATATTAAGCTGCATGAGCTGTTTATATATATTGGAGATTAAACCTTTGTCCATTGATTCGTTTGCAACTTTTCGCCCCTTCTGAGGGATGCCTTTTTCCATTCCCGTTTTTTTAACCAAAAAGGAAAGAAAGAAAAAGAAGCAGAAAACTAATGTGCATAAAATATGCCTTTTGAAATGGTCGTTTTGAAATATGGACGTCCTTTGAAATTTTTGGTCGATATGTGACCCCAGCATTTGTTTTCAGGGCAGGTGTCATTTACGGGCCTGCAATGATTTTGAATATCAACTGACCATTAGCGCTGGGATTAAAGCTGCTGTTGTGTGAAACGGCCACAAGGTGGCAGCAGTTCTCCCTTACCAATTCTGGTTACTAGGGCAAGAGAGCCTCAATGGAAGTCGTGTTCTAGATTGGAATTTAGAATGGAATGTGCCAGGAGAAAGCCCCTCAAGTTTGTCTCCCTACTTCTTGTTCGTGTTTTTAATTTAATTTTTATTTTTTATTACAGCAAGTTTGATTACAATGTTTGGCTTGTTGGAGGTGTGGAAGATGTGGTTGGTTCTTTTACACATATACACATGTCTGTTTTTCCTGGGATCCTTTTCTCATGTACGTTATGACAGAATGTTGAGGAGTCTTTTGGTATTCCGTAGGTCTTTGGTGATTATATATGTCACCTGTGTTTGTATAAGTCTGTTAACCCCGATATCGTAATGAAACCAATCCTCACACCTTTCCATTGGTGAACCATAAGTTTGTTTAATGAATCTCTGATTGCCCTTCTCGGTGGAAATATCTGCCCTGGTATCCATTTTTAGGTAACACCTATAAGTGATATGATATGATATGTGTCTTTCACTTTCTGACTTACTGCAAGTCACGTGATTACCTCTAGACTCATCTACGGTGGTGCAAATGGCATTGTGTTCTTTTTTTCCTTGGCTTCTCTTCTGCCTTAGCGAGGTCCGTTTTCAACAATGTGATTGCCTGAGTGTTGTGGATTAGCTGACCTGGGCAGCCTTACCCTGCCGCCCAGCCCTCCCCAGGTGTGCCTGGTTGAGGTCAATATAAACAGCGCTCCAGGCAGCAATAGCCCCTGAAGCTGTTCCTGACTCCATATTCTCTGCCCCGTCAGCAGTCTCGGGGCGGTGCTGGTGGGAGGGAATGAGGGGCCACAGCTTTGTTGGTGGCCCGGTGTGAGTGGGGTTCTGCTGGCCTTTCTGCAGGAGTTGCCAGGCTGCCACCTGTAAAGAAGAGGATGTGTCACCCATACCTTCCGCTGGAATTTCTCTCCGGACAGAGGTGAGGAAGGAAAAAAGCAGTGGGGGCCGGGACAGGTGGGGTATCTCAGGCAGGACAATGGAAAGCTTCCGGAAGAGCGCCCGGGGGCAGGACCACCCTGGCTGGCCTGCAGGCACCAAGTTGGCCTGCGTGCTGTTGCTGGTGTGGCTCCATGGCCCTTCCTCTAGTCTTTCAAGCCCTTGTACATATTCAGGTGTTTTACCTGGGAAGGGTGGGAACAGTTCAGCAGCAGCTGGCCTGGGGCTCAGCTCACCTTTATTCAGAGATGCCTCTGCACGATCCCCCAGCTTTGCAATGAGGACGCTCCTTGCGTGGGGTGTGGGTTGCTGGCTGTATGGGAGATGATTCCCCACCTCAGACCCATTTCAGAATTGTTTACCGCTGGAGCAAGTGCCCTGATAGGGTTTTCCTCTGTATAACTGGTGGGTTCAGGTTTTTTTTTTTCTTTTATGGTTCAAGTTAGATTTTATTCCTCTTTTATGTATTTATAGATATAAGCATGGAAATAATTCATTCCTGTAAATACATCTGTGTGAAGGGAAGAACTTTTTTCTGTATTATTTTTAAATATTATTTTTTTTAATTTTGAAATTTAATTTTATTTATTTTTTTATACAGCAGGTTATTATTAGTTATGTATTTTATGCATATACATGTATGCAGGTCAATCCCAATCTCCCAACTCATCCCACCACCACCACACCATGGCTTCCCACACTTGGTGTCCATACGTTTGTTCTCTACCTCTGTCTCTATTTCTTCCCTGCAAACCAGTTCATCTGTACCAGTTTTTAGGTTCCACATATATGCATTAATATACAATATTTGTTTTCCTCTTTCTGACTGACTTCATTCTGTATGACAGTCTCTAGATCCATCGATGTCTCTACAAATGACCCAGTTTCATTCCGTTTTATGGCTGAGTAATATTCCATTTTATACATGTACCACATCTTTATCCATTCATCTGTCTGTGGGCATTTAGGTTGCTTCCATTACCTGGCTATTGTAAATAGTGCTGCAATGAACATTGTGGTGAATGTGCCTTTTTGATTTATGGTGTTCTTTGGGTATATGCCCAGAAGTGGGATTGCTGGATCAGATGGTAATTCTATTTCTAGTTTTTTTTTTAACGAAACTCCATACTGTTCTCCATAGTGACTGTATCAATTTACATTCCCACCAATAGTGGAAGAGGGCTCCTTTTGTCCACACCCTCCCCAGAATTTGTTGTCTGTAGATTTTCTGATGATGCCGATTCTAACAGTGTGAGGTGATACCTCATTGTAGTTTTGATTTGCATTTCTCTAATAATTAGTGCTGTTGAGCAGCTTTTCATGTGCGTCTTGGCCATCTCTGTGTCTTCTTTGAAGAAACGTATCTTTAGATCTTCTGCCCATTTTTGTATTGGGTTGTTTGTTTTTTTTAATATTAAGCTGCATGAGCTGTTTATATATATTGGAGATTAAACCTTTGTCCATTGATTCGTTTGCAACTTTTCGCCCCTTCTGAGGGATGCCTTTTTCCATTCCCGTTTTTTTAACCAAAAAGGAAAGAAAGAAAAAGAAGCAGAAAACTAATGTGCATAAAATATGCCTTTTGAAATGGTCGTTTTGAAATATGGACGTCCTTTGAATTTTTTGGTCGATATGTGACCCCAGCATTTGTTTTCAGGGCAGGTGTCATTTACGGGCCTGCAATGATTTTGAATATCAACTGACCATTAGCGCTGGGATTAAAGCTGCTGTTGTGTGAAACGGCCACAAGGTGGCAGCAGTTCTCCCTTACCAATTCTGGTTACTAGGGCAAGAGAGCCTCAATGGAAGTCGTGTTCTAGATTGGAATTTAGAATGGAATGTGCCAGGAGAAAGCCCCTCAAGTTTGTCTCCCTACTTCTTGTTCGTGTTTTTAATTTAATTTTTATTTTTTATTACAGCAAGTTTGATTACAATGTTTGGCTTGTTGGAGGTGTGGAAGATGTGGTTGTTTCTTTTACACATATACACATGTCTGTTTTTCCTGGGATCCTTTTCTCATGTACGTTATGACAGAATGTTGAGTAGTCTTTTGGTATTCCGTAGGTCTTTGGTGATTATATATGTCACCTGTGTTTGTATAAGTCTGTTAACCCCGATATCGTAATGAAACCAATCCTCACACCTTTCCATTGGTGAACCATAAGTTTGTTTAATGAATCTCTGATTGCCCTTCTCGGTGGAAATATCTGCCCTGGTATCCATTTTTAGGTAACACCTATAAGTGATATGATATGATATGTGTCTTTCACTTTCTGACTTACTGCAAGTCACGTGATTACCTCTAGACTCATCTACGGTGGTGCAAATGGCATTGTGTTCTTTTTTTCCTTGGCTTCTCTTCTGCCTTAGCGAGGTCCGTTTTCAACAATGTGATTGCCTGAGTGTTGTGGATTAGCTGACCTGGGCAGCCTTACCCTGCCGCCCAGCCCTCCCCAGGTGTGCCTGGTTGAGGTCAATATAAACAGCGCTCCAGGCAGCAATAGCCCCTGAAGCTGTTCCTGACTCCATATTCTCTGCCCCGTCAGCAGTCTCGGGGCGGTGCTGGTGGGAGGGAATGAGGGGCCACAGCTTTGTTGGTGGCCCGGTGTGAGTGGGGTTCTGCTGGCCTTTCTGCAGGAGTTGCCAGGCTGCCACCTGTAAAGAAGAGGATGTGTCACCCATACCTTCCGCTGGAATTTCTCTCCGGACAGAGGTGAGGAAGGAAAAAAGCAGTGGGGGCCGGGACAGGTGGGGTATCTCAGGCAGGACAATGGAAAGCTTCCGGAAGAGCGCCCGGGGGCAGGACCACCCTGGCTGGCCTGCAGGCACCAAGTTGGCCTGCGTGCTGTTGCTGGTGTGGCTCCATGGCCCTTCCTCTAGTCTTTCAAGCTCTTGTACATATTCAGGTGTTTTACCTGGGAAGGGTGGGAACAGTTCAGCAGCAGCTGGCCTGGGGCTCAGCTCACCTTTATTCAGAGATGCCTCTGCACGATCCCCCAGCTTTGCAATGAGGACGCTCCTTGCGTGGGGTGTGGGTTGCTGGCTGTATGGGAGATGATTCCCCACCTCAGACCCATTTCAGAATTGTTTACCGCTGGAGCAAGTGCCCTGATAGGGTTTTCCTCTGTATAACTGGTGGGTTCAGGTTTTTTTTTTTTCTTTTATGGTTCAAGTTAGATTTTATTCCTCTTTTATGTATTTATAGATATAAGCATGGAAATAATTCATTCCTGTAAATACATCTGTGTGAAGGGAAGAACTTTTTTCTGTATTATTTTTAAATATTATTTTTTTTAATTTTGAAATTTAATTTTATTTATTTTTTTATACAGCAGGTTATTATTAGTTATGTATTTTATGCATATACATGTATGCAGGTCAATCCCAATCTCCCAACTCATCCCACCACCACCACACCATGGCTTCCCACACTTGGTGTCCATACGTTTGTTCTCTACCTCTGTCTCTATTTCTTCCCTGCAAACCAGTTCATCTGTACCAGTTTTTAGGTTCCACATATATGCATTAATATACAATATTTGTTTTCCTCTTTCTGACTGACTTCATTCTGTATGACAGTCTCTAGATCCATCGATGTCTCTACAAATGACCCAGTTTCATTCCGTTTTATGGCTGAGTAATATTCCATTTTATACATGTACCACATCTTTATCCATTCATCTGTCTGTGGGCATTTAGGTTGCTTCCATTACCTGGCTATTGTAAATAGTGCTGCAATGAACATTGTGGTGAATGTGCCTTTTTGATTTATGGTGTTCTTTGGGTATATGCCCAGAAGTGGGATTGCTGGATCAGATGGTAATTCTATTTCTAGTTTTTTTTTTTAACGAAACTCCATACTGTTCTCCATAGTGACTGTATCAATTTACATTCCCACCAATAGTGGAAGAGGGCTCCTTTTGTCCACACCCTCCCCAGAATTTGTTGTCTGTAGATTTTCTGATGATGCCGATTCTAACAGTGTGAGGTGATACCTCATTGTAGTTTTGATTTGCATTTCTCTAATAATTAGTGCTGTTGAGCAGCTTTTCATGTGCGTCTTGGCCATCTCTGTGTCTTCTTTGAAGAAACGTATCTTTAGATCTTCTGCCCATTTTTGTATTGGGTTGTTTGTTTTTTTTAATATTAAGCTGCATGAGCTGTTTATATATATTGGAGATTAAACCTTTGTCCATTGATTCGTTTGCAACTTTTCGCCCCTTCTGAGGGATGCCTTTTTCCATTCCCGTTTTTTTAACCAAAAAGGAAAGAAAGAAAAAGAAGCAGAAAACTAATGTGCATAAAATATGCCTTTTGAAATGGTCGTTTTGAAATATGGACGTCCTTTGAAATTTTTGGTCGATATGTGACCCCAGCATTTGTTTTCAGGGCAGGTGTCATTTACGGGCCTGCAATGATTTTGAATATCAACTGACCATTAGCGCTGGGATTAAAGCTGCTGTTGTGTGAAACGGCCACAAGGTGGCAGCAGTTCTCCCTTACCAATTCTGGTTACTAGGGCAAGAGAGCCTCAATGGAAGTCGTGTTCTAGATTGGAATTTAGAATGGAATGTGCCAGGAGAAAGCCCCTCAAGTTTGTCTCCCTACTTCTTGTTCGTGTTTTTAATTTAATTTTTATTTTTTATTACAGCAAGTTTGATTACAATGTTTGGCTTGTTGGAGGTGTGGAAGATGTGGTTGTTTCTTTTACACATATACACATGTCTGTTTTTCCTGGGATCCTTTTCTCATGTACGTTATGACAGAATGTTGAGTAGTCTTTTGGTATTCCGTAGGTCTTTGGTGATTATATATGTCACCTGTGTTTGTATAAGTCTGTTAACCCCGATATCGTAATGAAACCAATCCTCACACCTTTCCATTGGTGAACCATAAGTTTGTTTAATGAATCTCTGATTGCCCTTCTCGGTGGAAATATCTGCCCTGGTATCCATTTTTAGGTAACACCTATAAGTGATATGATATGATATGTGTCTTTCACTTTCTGACTTACTGCAAGTCACGTGATTACCTCTAGACTCATCTACGGTGGTGCAAATGGCATTGTGTTCTTTTTTTCCTTGGCTTCTCTTCTGCCTTAGCGAGGTCCGTTTTCAACAATGTGATTGCCTGAGTGTTGTGGATTAGCTGACCTGGGCAGCCTTACCCTGCCGCCCAGCCCTCCCCAGGTGTGCCTGGTTGAGGTCAATATAAACAGCGCTCCAGGCAGCAATAGCCCCTGAAGCTGTTCCTGACTCCATATTCTCTGCCCCGTCAGCAGTCTCGGGGCGGTGCTGGTGGGAGGGAATGAGGGGCCACAGCTTTGTTGGTGGCCCGGTGTGAGTGGGGTTCTGCTGGCCTTTCTGCAGGAGTTGCCAGGCTGCCACCTGTAAAGAAGAGGATGTGTCACCCATACCTTCCGCTGGAATTTCTCTCCGGACAGAGGTGAGGAAGGAAAAAAGCAGTGGGGGCCGGGACAGGTGGGGTATCTCAGGCAGGACAATGGAAAGCTTCCGGAAGAGCGCCCGGGGGCAGGACCACCCTGGCTGGCCTGCAGGCACCAAGTTGGCCTGCGTGCTGTTGCTGGTGTGGCTCCATGGCCCTTCCTCTAGTCTTTCAAGCCCTTGTACATATTCAGGTGTTTTACCTGGGAAGGGTGGGAACAGTTCAGCAGCAGCTGGCCTGGGGCTCAGCTCACCTTTATTCAGAGATGCCTCTGCACGATCCCCCAGCTTTGCAATGAGGACGCTCCTTGCGTGGGGTGTGGGTTGCTGGCTGTATGGGAGATGATTCCCCACCTCAGACCCATTTCAGAATTGTTTACCGCTGGAGCAAGTGCCCTGATAGGGTTTTCCTCTGTATAACTGGTGGGTTCAGGTTTTTTTTTTTCTTTTATGGTTCAAGTTAGATTTTATTCCTCTTTTATGTATTTATAGATATAAGCATGGAAATAATTCATTCCTGTAAATACATCTGTGTGAAGGGAAGAACTTTTTTCTGTATTATTTTTAAATATTATTTTTTTTAATTTTGAAATTTAATTTTATTTATTTTTTTATACAGCAGGTTATTATTAGTTATGTATTTTATGCATATACATGTATGCAGGTCAATCCCAATCTCCCAACTCATCCCACCACCACCACACCATGGCTTCCCACACTTGGTGTCCATACGTTTGTTCTCTACCTCTGTCTCTATTTCTTCCCTGCAAACCAGTTCATCTGTACCAGTTTTTAGGTTCCACATATATGCATTAATATACAATATTTGTTTTCCTCTTTCTGACTGACTTCATTCTGTATGACAGTCTCTAGATCCATCGATGTCTCTACAAATGACCCAGTTTCATTCCGTTTTATGGCTGAGTAATATTCCATTTTATACATGTACCACATCTTTATCCATTCATCTGTCTGTGGGCATTTAGGTTGCTTCCATTACCTGGCTATTGTAAATAGTGCTGCAATGAACATTGTGGTGAATGTGCCTTTTTGATTTATGGTGTTCTTTGGGTATATGCCCAGAAGTGGGATTGCTGGATCAGATGGTAATTCTATTTCTAGTTTTTTTTTTTAACGAAACTCCATACTGTTCTCCATAGTGACTGTATCAATTTACATTCCCACCAATAGTGGAAGAGGGCTCCTTTTGTCCACACCCTCCCCAGAATTTGTTGTCTGTAGATTTTCTGATGATGCCGATTCTAACAGTGTGAGGTGATACCTCATTGTAGTTTTGATTTGCATTTCTCTAATAATTAGTGCTGTTGAGCAGCTTTTCATGTGCGTCTTGGCCATCTCTGTGTCTTCTTTGAAGAAACGTATCTTTAGATCTTCTGCCCATTTTTGTATTGGGTTGTTTGTTTTTTTTAATATTAAGCTGCATGAGCTGTTTATATATATTGGAGATTAAACCTTTGTCCATTGATTCGTTTGCAACTTTTCGCCCCTTCTGAGGGATGCCTTTTTCCATTCCCGTTTTTTTAACCAAAAAGGAAAGAAAGAAAAAGAAGCAGAAAACTAATGTGCATAAAATATGCCTTTTGAAATGGTCGTTTTGAAATATGGACGTCCTTTGAAATTTTTGGTCGATATGTGACCCCAGCATTTGTTTTCAGGGCAGGTGTCATTTACGGGCCTGCAATGATTTTGAATATCAACTGACCATTAGCGCTGGGATTAAAGCTGCTGTTGTGTGAAACGGCCACAAGGTGGCAGCAGTTCTCCCTTACCAATTCTGGTTACTAGGGCAAGAGAGCCTCAATGGAAGTCGTGTTCTAGATTGGAATTTAGAATGGAATGTGCCAGGAGAAAGCCCCTCAAGTTTGTCTCCCTACTTCTTGTTCGTGTTTTTAATTTAATTTTTATTTTTTATTACAGCAAGTTTGATTACAATGTTTGGCTTGTTGGAGGTGTGGAAGATGTGGTTGTTTCTTTTACACATATACACATGTCTGTTTTTCCTGGGATCCTTTTCTCATGTACGTTATGACAGAATGTTGAGTAGTCTTTTGGTATTCCGTAGGTCTTTGGTGATTATATATGTCACCTGTGTTTGTATAAGTCTGTTAACCCCGATATCGTAATGAAACCAATCCTCACACCTTTCCATTGGTGAACCATAAGTTTGTTTAATGAATCTCTGATTGCCCTTCTCGGTGGAAATATCTGCCCTGGTATCCATTTTTAGGTAACACCTATAAGTGATATGATATGATATGTGTCTTTCACTTTCTGACTTACTGCAAGTCACGTGATTACCTCTAGACTCATCTACGGTGGTGCAAATGGCATTGTGTTCTTTTTTTCCTTGGCTTCTCTTCTGCCTTAGCGAGGTCCGTTTTCAACAATGTGATTGCCTGAGTGTTGTGGATTAGCTGACCTGGGCAGCCTTACCCTGCCGCCCAGCCCTCCCCAGGTGTGCCTGGTTGAGGTCAATATAAACAGCGCTCCAGGCAGCAATAGCCCCTGAAGCTGTTCCTGACTCCATATTCTCTGCCCCGTCAGCAGTCTCGGGGCGGTGCTGGTGGGAGGGAATGAGGGGCCACAGCTTTGTTGGTGGCCCGGTGTGAGTGGGGTTCTGCTGGCCTTTCTGCAGGAGTTGCCAGGCTGCCACCTGTAAAGAAGAGGATGTGTCACCCATACCTTCCGCTGGAATTTCTCTCCGGACAGAGGTGAGGAAGGAAAAAAGCAGTGGGGGCCGGGACAGGTGGGGTATCTCAGGCAGGACAATGGAAAGCTTCCGGAAGAGCGCCCGGGGGCAGGACCACCCTGGCTGGCCTGCAGGCACCAAGTTGGCCTGCGTGCTGTTGCTGGTGTGGCTCCATGGCCCTTCCTCTAGTCTTTCAAGCTCTTGTACATATTCAGGTGTTTTACCTGGGAAGGGTGGGAACAGTTCAGCAGCAGCTGGCCTGGGGCTCAGCTCACCTTTATTCAGAGATGCCTCTGCACGATCCCCCAGCTTTGCAATGAGGACGCTCCTTGCGTGGGGTGTGGGTTGCTGGCTGTATGGGAGATGATTCCCCACCTCAGACCCATTTCAGAATTGTTTACCGCTGGAGCAAGTGCCCTGATAGGGTTTTCCTCTGTATAACTGGTGGGTTCAGGTTTTTTTTTTTCTTTTATGGTTCAAGTTAGATTTTATTCCTCTTTTATGTATTTATAGATATAAGCATGGAAATAATTCATTCCTGTAAATACATCTGTGTGAAGGGAAGAACTTTTTTCTGTATTATTTTTAAATATTATTTTTTTTAATTTTGAAATTTAATTTTATTTATTTTTTTATACAGCAGGTTATTATTAGTTATGTATTTTATGCATATACATGTATGCAGGTCAATCCCAATCTCCCAACTCATCCCACCACCACCACACCATGGCTTCCCACACTTGGTGTCCATACGTTTGTTCTCTACCTCTGTCTCTATTTCTTCCCTGCAAACCAGTTCATCTGTACCAGTTTTTAGGTTCCACATATATGCATTAATATACAATATTTGTTTTCCTCTTTCTGACTGACTTCATTCTGTATGACAGTCTCTAGATCCATCGATGTCTCTACAAATGACCCAGTTTCATTCCGTTTTATGGCTGAGTAATATTCCATTTTATACATGTACCACATCTTTATCCATTCATCTGTCTGTGGGCATTTAGGTTGCTTCCATTACCTGGCTATTGTAAATAGTGCTGCAATGAACATTGTGGTGAATGTGCCTTTTTGATTTATGGTGTTCTTTGGGTATATGCCCAGAAGTGGGATTGCTGGATCAGATGGTAATTCTATTTCTAGTTTTTTTTTTTAACGAAACTCCATACTGTTCTCCATAGTGACTGTATCAATTTACATTCCCACCAATAGTGGAAGAGGGCTCCTTTTGTCCACACCCTCCCCAGAATTTGTTGTCTGTAGATTTTCTGATGATGCCGATTCTAACAGTGTGAGGTGATACCTCATTGTAGTTTTGATTTGCATTTCTCTAATAATTAGTGCTGTTGAGCAGCTTTTCATGTGCGTCTTGGCCATCTCTGTGTCTTCTTTGAAGAAACGTATCTTTAGATCTTCTGCCCATTTTTGTATTGGGTTGTTTGTTTTTTTTAATATTAAGCTGCATGAGCTGTTTATATATATTGGAGATTAAACCTTTGTCCATTGATTCGTTTGCAACTTTTCGCCCCTTCTGAGGGATGCCTTTTTCCATTCCCGTTTTTTTAACCAAAAAGGAAAGAAAGAAAAAGAAGCAGAAAACTAATGTGCATAAAATATGCCTTTTGAAATGGTCGTTTTGAAATATGGACGTCCTTTGAAATTTTTGGTCGATATGTGACCCCAGCATTTGTTTTCAGGGCAGGTGTCATTTACGGGCCTGCAATGATTTTGAATATCAACTGACCATTAGCGCTGGGATTAAAGCTGCTGTTGTGTGAAACGGCCACAAGGTGGCAGCAGTTCTCCCTTACCAATTCTGGTTACTAGGGCAAGAGAGCCTCAATGGAAGTCGTGTTCTAGATTGGAATTTAGAATGGAATGTGCCAGGAGAAAGCCCCTCAAGTTTGTCTCCCTACCTCTTGTTCGTGTTTTTAATTTAATTTTTATTTTTTATTACAGCAAGTTTGATTACAATGTTTGGCTTGTTGGAGGTGTGGAAGATGTGGTTGGTTCTTTTACACATATACACATGTCTGTTTTTCCTGGGATCCTTTTCTCATGTACGTTATGACAGAATGTTGAGTAGTCTTTTGGTATTCCGTAGGTCTTTGGTGATTATATATGTCACCTGTGTTTGTATAAGTCTGTTAACCCCGATATCGTAATGAAACCAATCCTCACACCTTTCCATTGGTGAACCATAAGTTTGTTTAATGAATCTCTGATTGCCCTTCTCGGTGGAAATATCTGCCCTGGTATCCATTTTTAGGTAACACCTATAAGTGATATGATATGATATGTGTCTTTCACTTTCTGACTTACTGCAAGTCACGTGATTACCTCTAGACTCATCTACGGTGGTGCAAATGGCATTGTGTTCTTTTTTTCCTTGGCTTCTCTTCTGCCTTAGCGAGGTCCGTTTTCAACAATGTGATTGCCTGAGTGTTGTGGATTAGCTGACCTGGGCAGCCTTACCCTGCCGCCCAGCCCTCCCCAGGTGTGCCTGGTTGAGGTCAATATAAACAGCGCTCCAGGCAGCAATAGCCCCTGAAGCTGTTCCTGACTCCATATTCTCTGCCCCGTCAGCAGTCTCGGGGCGGTGCTGGTGGGAGGGAATGAGGGGCCACAGCTTTGTTGGTGGCCCGGTGTGAGTGGGGTTCTGCTGGCCTTTCTGCAGGAGTTGCCAGGCTGCCACCTGTAAAGAAGAGGATGTGTCACCCATACCTTCCGCTGGAATTTCTCTCCGGACAGAGGTGAGGAAGGAAAAAAGCAGTGGGGGCCGGGACAGGTGGGGTATCTCAGGCAGGACAATGGAAAGCTTCCGGAAGAGCGCCCGGGGGCAGGACCACCCTGGCTGGCCTGCAGGCACCAAGTTGGCCTGCGTGCTGTTGCTGGTGTGGCTCCATGGCCCTTCCTCTAGTCTTTCAAGCCCTTGTACATATTCAGGTGTTTTACCTGGGAAGGGTGGGAACAGTTCAGCAGCAGCTGGCCTGGGGCTCAGCTCACCTTTATTCAGAGATGCCTCTGCACGATCCCCCAGCTTTGCAATGAGGACGCTCCTTGCGTGGGGTGTGGGTTGCTGGCTGTATGGGAGATGATTCCCCACCTCAGACCCATTTCAGAATTGTTTACCGCTGGAGCAAGTGCCCTGATAGGGTTTTCCTCTGTATAACTGGTGGGTTCAGGTTTTTTTTTTTCTTTTATGGTTCAAGTTAGATTTTATTCCTCTTTTATGTATTTATAGATATAAGCATGGAAATAATTCATTCCTGTAAATACATCTGTGTGAAGGGAAGAACTTTTTTCTGTATTATTTTTAAATATTATTTTTTTTAATTTTGAAATTTAATTTTATTTATTTTTTTATACAGCAGGTTATTATTAGTTATGTATTTTATGCATATACATGTATGCAGGTCAATCCCAATCTCCCAACTCATCCCACCACCACCACACCATGGCTTCCCACACTTGGTGTCCATACGTTTGTTCTCTACCTCTGTCTCTATTTCTTCCCTGCAAACCAGTTCATCTGTACCAGTTTTTAGGTTCCACATATATGCATTAATATACAATATTTGTTTTCCTCTTTCTGACTGACTTCATTCTGTATGACAGTCTCTAGATCCATCGATGTCTCTACAAATGACCCAGTTTCATTCCGTTTTATGGCTGAGTAATATTCCATTTTATACATGTACCACATCTTTATCCATTCATCTGTCTGTGGGCATTTAGGTTGCTTCCATTACCTGGCTATTGTAAATAGTGCTGCAATGAACATTGTGGTGAATGTGCCTTTTTGATTTATGGTGTTCTTTGGGTATATGCCCAGAAGTGGGATTGCTGGATCAGATGGTAATTCTATTTCTAGTTTTTTTTTTTAACGAAACTCCATACTGTTCTCCATAGTGACTGTATCAATTTACATTCCCACCAATAGTGGAAGAGGGCTCCTTTTGTCCACACCCTCCCCAGAATTTGTTGTCTGTAGATTTTCTGATGATGCCGATTCTAACAGTGTGAGGTGATACCTCATTGTAGTTTTGATTTGCATTTCTCTAATAATTAGTGCTGTTGAGCAGCTTTTCATGTGCGTCTTGGCCATCTCTGTGTCTTCTTTGAAGAAACGTATCTTTAGATCTTCTGCCCATTTTTGTATTGGGTTGTTTGTTTTTTTTAATATTAAGCTGCATGAGCTGTTTATATATATTGGAGATTAAACCTTTGTCCATTGATTCGTTTGCAACTTTTCGCCCCTTCTGAGGGATGCCTTTTTCCATTCCCGTTTTTTTAACCAAAAAGGAAAGAAAGAAAAAGAAGCAGAAAACTAATGTGCATAAAATATGCCTTTTGAAATGGTCGTTTTGAAATATGGACGTCCTTTGAATTTTTTGGTCGATATGTGACCCCAGCATTTGTTTTCAGGGCAGGTGTCATTTACGGGCCTGCAATGATTTTGAATATCAACTGACCATTAGCGCTGGGATTAAAGCTGCTGTTGTGTGAAACGGCCACAAGGTGGCAGCAGTTCTCCCTTACCAATTCTGGTTACTAGGGCAAGAGAGCCTCAATGGAAGTCGTGTTCTAGATTGGAATTTAGAATGGAATGTGCCAGGAGAAAGCCCCTCAAGTTTGTCTCCCTACCTCTTGTTCGTGTTTTTAATTTAATTTTTATTTTTTATTACAGCAAGTTTGATTACAATGTTTGGCTTGTTGGAGGTGTGGAAGATGTGGTTGGTTCTTTTACACATATACACATGTCTGTTTTTCCTGGGATCCTTTTCTCATGTACGTTATGACAGAATGTTGAGTAGTCTTTTGGTATTCCGTAGGTCTTTGGTGATTATATATGTCACCTGTGTTTGTATAAGTCTGTTAACCCCGATATCGTAATGAAACCAATCCTCACACCTTTCCATTGGTGAACCATAAGTTTGTTTAATGAATCTCTGATTGCCCTTCTCGGTGGAAATATCTGCCCTGGTATCCATTTTTAGGTAACACCTATAAGTGATATGATATGATATGTGTCTTTCACTTTCTGACTTACTGCAAGTCACGTGATTACCTCTAGACTCATCTACGGTGGTGCAAATGGCATTGTGTTCTTTTTTTCCTTGGCTTCTCTTCTGCCTTAGCGAGGTCCGTTTTCAACAATGTGATTGCCTGAGTGTTGTGGATTAGCTGACCTGGGCAGCCTTACCCTGCCGCCCAGCCCTCCCCAGGTGTGCCTGGTTGAGGTCAATATAAACAGCGCTCCAGGCAGCAATAGCCCCTGAAGCTGTTCCTGACTCCATATTCTCTGCCCCGTCAGCAGTCTCGGGGCGGTGCTGGTGGGAGGGAATGAGGGGCCACAGCTTTGTTGGTGGCCCGGTGTGAGTGGGGTTCTGCTGGCCTTTCTGCAGGAGTTGCCAGGCTGCCACCTGTAAAGAAGAGGATGTGTCACCCATACCTTCCGCTGGAATTTCTCTCCGGACAGAGGTGAGGAAGGAAAAAAGCAGTGGGGGCCGGGACAGGTGGGGTATCTCAGGCAGGACAATGGAAAGCTTCCGGAAGAGCGCCCGGGGGCAGGACCACCCTGGCTGGCCTGCAGGCACCAAGTTGGCCTGCGTGCTGTTGCTGGTGTGGCTCCATGGCCCTTCCTCTAGTCTTTCAAGCCCTTGTACATATTCAGGTGTTTTACCTGGGAAGGGTGGGAACAGTTCAGCAGCAGCTGGCCTGGGGCTCAGCTCACCTTTATTCAGAGATGCCTCTGCACGATCCCCAGCTTTGCAATGAGGACGCTCCTTGCGTGGGGTGTGGGTTGCTGGCTGTATGGGAGATGATTCCCCACCTCAGACCCATTTCAGAATTGTTTACCGCTGGAGCAAGTGCCCTGATAGGGTTTTCCTCTGTATAACTGGTGGGTTCAGGTTTTTTTTTTTCTTTTATGGTTCAAGTTAGATTTTATTCCTCTTTTATGTATTTATAGATATAAGCATGGAAATAATTCATTCCTGTAAATACATCTGTGTGAAGGGAAGAACTTTTTTCTGTATTATTTTTAAATATTATTTTTTTTAATTTTGAAATTTAATTTTATTTATTTTTTTATACAGCAGGTTATTATTAGTTATGTATTTTATGCATGTACATGTATGCAGGTCAATCCCAATCTCCCAACTCATCCCACCACCACCACACCATGGCTTCCCACACTTGGTGTCCATACGTTTGTTCTCTACCTCTGTCTCTATTTCTTCCCTGCAAACCAGTTCATCTGTACCAGTTTTTAGGTTCCACATATATGCATTAATATACAATATTTGTTTTCCTCTTTCTGACTTACTTCATTCTGTATGACAGTCTCTAGATCCATCGATGTCTCTACAAATGACCCAGTTTCATTCCGTTTTATGGCTGAGTAATATTCCATTTTATACATGTACCACATCTTTATCCATTCATCTGTCTGTGGGCATTTAGGTTGCTTCCATTACCTGGCTATTGTAAATAGTGCTGCAATGAACATTGTGGTGAATGTGCCTTTTTGATTTATGGTGTTCTTTGGGTATATGCCCAGAAGTGGGATTGCTGGATCAGATGGTAATTCTATTTCTAGTTTTTTTTTTAACGAAACTCCATACTGTTCTCCATAGTGACTGTATCAATTTACATTCCCACCAATAGTGGAAGAGGGCTCCTTTTGTCCACACCCTCCCCAGAATTTGTTGTCTGTAGATTTTCTGATGATGCCGATTCTAACAGTGTGAGGTGATACCTCATTGTAGTTTTGATTTGCATTTCTCTAATAATTAGTGCTGTTGAGCAGCTTTTCATGTGCGTCTTGGCCATCTCTGTGTCTTCTTTGAAGAAACGTATCTTTAGATCTTCTGCCCATTTTTGTATTGGGTTGTTTGTTTTTTTTAATATTAAGCTGCATGAGCTGTTTATATATATTGGAGATTAAACCTTTGTCCATTGATTCGTTTGCAACTTTTCGCCCCTTCTGAGGGATGCCTTTTTCCATTCCCGTTTTTTTAACCAAAAAGGAAAGAAAGAAAAAGAAGCAGAAAACTAATGTGCATAAAATATGCCTTTTGAAATGGTCGTTTTGAAATATGGACGTCCTTTGAATTTTTTGGTCGATATGTGACCCCAGCATTTGTTTTCAGGGCAGGTGTCATTTACGGGCCTGCAATGATTTTGAATATCAACTGACCATTAGCGCTGGGATTAAAGCTGCTGTTGTGTGAAACGGCCACAAGGTGGCAGCAGTTCTCCCTTACCAATTCTGGTTACTAGGGCAAGAGAGCCTCAATGGAAGTCGTGTTCTAGATTGGAATTTAGAATGGAATGTGCCAGGAGAAAGCCCCTCAAGTTTGTCTCCCTACCTCTTGTTCGTGTTTTTAATTTAATTTTTATTTTTTATTACAGCAAGTTTGATTACAATGTTTGGCTTGTTGGAGGTGTGGAAGATGTGGTTGGTTCTTTTACACATATACACATGTCTGTTTTTCCTGGGATCCTTTTCTCATGTACGTTATGACAGAATGTTGAGTAGTCTTTTGGTATTCCGTAGGTCTTTGGTGATTATATATGTCACCTGTGTTTGTATAAGTCTGTTAACCCCGATATCGTAATGAAACCAATCCTCACACCTTTCCATTGGTGAACCATAAGTTTGTTTAATGAATCTCTGATTGCCCTTCTCGGTGGAAATATCTGCCCTGGTATCCATTTTTAGGTAACACCTATAAGTGATATGATATGATATGTGTCTTTCACTTTCTGACTTACTGCAAGTCACGTGATTACCTCTAGACTCATCTACGGTGGTGCAAATGGCATTGTGTTCTTTTTTTCCTTGGCTTCTCTTCTGCCTTAGCGAGGTCCGTTTTCAACAATGTGATTGCCTGAGTGTTGTGGATTAGCTGACCTGGGCAGCCTTACCCTGCCGCCCAGCCCTCCCCAGGTGTGCCTGGTTGAGGTCAATATAAACAGCGCTCCAGGCAGCAATAGCCCCTGAAGCTGTTCCTGACTCCATATTCTCTGCCCCGTCAGCAGTCTCGGGGCGGTGCTGGTGGGAGGGAATGAGGGGCCACAGCTTTGTTGGTGGCCCGGTGTGAGTGGGGTTCTGCTGGCCTTTCTGCAGGAGTTGCCAGGCTGCCACCTGTAAAGAAGAGGATGTGTCACCCATACCTTCCGCTGGAATTTCTCTCCGGACAGAGGTGAGGAAGGAAAAAAGCAGTGGGGGCCGGGACAGGTGGGGTATCTCAGGCAGGACAATGGAAAGCTTCCGGAAGAGCGCCCGGGGGCAGGACCACCCTGGCTGGCCTGCAGGCACCAAGTTGGCCTGCGTGCTGTTGCTGGTGTGGCTCCATGGCCCTTCCTCTAGTCTTTCAAGCCCTTGTACATATTCAGGTGTTTTACCTGGGAAGGGTGGGAACAGTTCAGCAGCAGCTGGCCTGGGGCTCAGCTCACCTTTATTCAGAGATGCCTCTGCACGATCCCCCAGCTTTGCAATGAGGACGCTCCTTGCGTGGGGTGTGGGTTGCTGGCTGTATGGGAGATGATTCCCCACCTCAGACCCATTTCAGAATTGTTTACCGCTGGAGCAAGTGCCCTGATAGGGTTTTCCTCTGTATAACTGGTGGGTTCAGGTTTTTTTTTTTCTTTTATGGTTCAAGTTAGATTTTATTCCTCTTTTATGTATTTATAGATATAAGCATGGAAATAATTCATTCCTGTAAATACATCTGTGTGAAGGGAAGAACTTTTTTCTGTATTATTTTTAAATATTATTTTTTTTAATTTTGAAATTTAATTTTATTTATTTTTTTATACAGCAGGTTATTATTAGTTATGTATTTTATGCATATACATGTATGCAGGTCAATCCCAATCTCCCAACTCATCCCACCACCACCACACCATGGCTTCCCACACTTGGTGTCCATACGTTTGTTCTCTACCTCTGTCTCTATTTCTTCCCTGCAAACCAGTTCATCTGTACCAGTTTTTAGGTTCCACATATATGCATTAATATACAATATTTGTTTTCCTCTTTCTGACTTACTTCATTCTGTATGACAGTCTCTAGATCCATCGATGTCTCTACAAATGACCCAGTTTCATTCCGTTTTATGGCTGAGTAATATTCCATTTTATACATGTACCACATCTTTATCCATTCATCTGTCTGTGGGCATTTAGGTTGCTTCCATTACCTGGCTATTGTAAATAGTGCTGCAATGAACATTGTGGTGAATGTGCCTTTTTGATTTATGGTGTTCTTTGGGTATATGCCCAGAAGTGGGATTGCTGGATCAGATGGTAATTCTATTTCTAGTTTTTTTTTTAACGAAACTTCATACTGTTCTCCATAGTGACTGTATCAATTTACATTCCCACCAATAGTGGAAGAGGGCTCCTTTTGTCCACACCCTCCCCAGAATTTGTTGTCTGTAGATTTTCTGATGATGCCGATTCTAACAGTGTGAGGTGATACCTCATTGTAGTTTTGATTTGCATTTCTCTAATAATTAGTGCTGTTGAGCAGCTTTTCATGTGCGTCTTGGCCATCTCTGTGTCTTCTTTGAAGAAACGTATCTTTAGATCTTCTGCCCATTTTTGTATTGGGTTGTTTGTTTTTTTTAATATTAAGCTGCATGAGCTGTTTATATATATTGGAGATTAAACCTTTGTCCATTGATTCGTTTGCAACTTTTCGCCCCTTCTGAGGGATGCCTTTTTCCATTCCCATTTTTTTAACCAAAAAGGAAAGAAAGAAAAAGAAGCAGAAAACTAATGTGCATAAAATATGCCTTTTGAAATGGTCGTTTTGAAATATGGACGTCCTTTGAATTTTTTAGTCGATATGTGACCCCAGCATTTGTTTTCAGGGCAGGTGTCATTTACGGGCCTGCAATGATTTTGAATATCAACTGACCATTAGCGCTGGGATTAAAGCTGCTGTTGTGTGAAACGGCCACAAGGTGGCAGCAGTTCTCCCTTACCAATTCTGGTTACTAGGGCAAGAGAGCCTCAATGGAAGTCGTGTTCTAGATTGGAATTTAGAATGGAATGTGCCAGGAGAAAGCCCCTCAAGTTTGTCTCCCTACTTCTTGTTCGTGTTTTTAATTTAATTTTTATTTTTTATTACAGCAAGTTTGATTACAATGTTTGGCTTGTTGGAGGTGTGGAAGATGTGGTTGGTTCTTTTACACATATACACATGTCTGTTTTTCCTGGGATCCTTTTCTCATGTACGTTATGACAGAATGTTGAGTAGTCTTTTGGTATTCCGTAGGTCTTTGGTGATTATATATGTCACCTGTGTTTGTATAAGTCTGTTAACCCCGATATCGTAATGAAACCAATCCTCACACCTTTCCATTGGTGAACCATAAGTTTGTTTAATGAATCTCTGATTGCCCTTCTCGGTGGAAATATCTGCCCTGGTATCCATTTTTAGGTAACACCTATAAGTGATATGATATGATATGTGTCTTTCACTTTCTGACTTACTGCAAGTCACGTGATTACCTCTAGACTCATCTACGGTGGTGCAAATGGCATTGTGTTCTTTTTTTCCTTGGCTTCTCTTCTGCCTTAGCGAGGTCCGTTTTCAACAATGTGATTGCCTGAGTGTTGTGGATTAGCTGACCTGGGCAGCCTTACCCTGCCGCCCAGCCCTCCCCAGGTGTGCCTGGTTGAGGTCAATATAAACAGCGCTCCAGGCAGCAATAGCCCCTGAAGCTGTTCCTGACTCCATATTCTCTGCCCCGTCAGCAGTCTCGGGGCGGTGCTGGTGGGAGGGAATGAGGGGCCACAGCTTTGTTGGTGGCCCGGTGTGAGTGGGGTTCTGCTGGCCTTTCTGCAGGAGTTGCCAGGCTGCCACCTGTAAAGAAGAGGATGTGTCACCCATACCTTCCGCTGGAATTTCTCTCCGGACAGAGGTGAGGAAGGAAAAAAGCAGTGGGGGCCGGGACAGGTGGGGTATCTCAGGCAGGACAATGGAAAGCTTCCGGAAGAGCGCCCGGGGGCAGGACCACCCTGGCTGGCCTGCAGGCACCAAGTTGGCCTGCGTGCTGTTGCTGGTGTGGCTCCATGGCCCTTCCTCTAGTCTTTCAAGCCCTTGTACATATTCAGGTGTTTTACCTGGGAAGGGTGGGAACAGTTCAGCAGCAGCTGGCCTGGGGCTCAGCTCACCTTTATTCAGAGATGCCTCTGCACGATCCCCCAGCTTTGCAATGAGGACGCTCCTTGCGTGGGGTGTGGGTTGCTGGCTGTATGGGAGATGATTCCCCACCTCAGACCCATTTCAGAATTGTTTACCGCTGGAGCAAGTGCCCTGATAGGGTTTTCCTCTGTATAACTGGTGGGTTCAGGTTTTTTTTTTTCTTTTATGGTTCAAGTTAGATTTTATTCCTCTTTTATGTATTTATAGATATAAGCATGGAAATAATTCATTCCTGTAAATACATCTGTGTGAAGGGAAGAACTTTTTTCTGTATTATTTTTAAATATTATTTTTTTTAATTTTGAAATTTAATTTTATTTATTTTTTTATACAGCAGGTTATTATTAGTTATGTATTTTATGCATATACATGTATGCAGGTCAATCCCAATCTCCCAACTCATCCCACCACCACCACACCATGGCTTCCCACACTTGGTGTCCATACGTTTGTTCTCTACCTCTGTCTCTATTTCTTCCCTGCAAACCAGTTCATCTGTACCAGTTTTTAGGTTCCACATATATGCATTAATATACAATATTTGTTTTCCTCTTTCTGACTTACTTCATTCTGTATGACAGTGTCTAGATCCATCGATGTCTCTACAAATGACCCAGTTTCATTCCGTTTTATGGCTGAGTAATATTCCATTTTATACATGTACCACATCTTTATCCATTCATCTGTCTGTGGGCATTTAGGTTGCTTCCATTACCTGGCTATTGTAAATAGTGCTGCAATGAACATTGTGGTGAATGTGCCTTTTTGATTTATGGTGTTCTTTGGGTATATGCCCAGAAGTGGGATTGCTGGATCAGATGGTAATTCTATTTCTAGTTTTTTTTTTAACGAAACTCCATACTGTTCTCCATAGTGACTGTATCAATTTACATTCCCACCAATAGTGGAAGAGGGCTCCTTTTGTCCACACCCTCCCCAGAATTTGTTGTCTGTAGATTTTCTGATGATGCCGATTCTAACAGTGTGAGGTGATACCTCATTGTAGTTTTGATTTGCATTTCTCTAATAATTAGTCCTGTTGAGCAGCTTTTCATGTGCGTCTTGGCCATCTCTGTGTCTTCTTTGAAGAAACGTATCTTTAGATCTTCTGCCCATTTTTGTATTGGGTTGTTTGTTTTTTTTAATATTAAGCTGCATGAGCTGTTTATATATATTGGAGATTAAACCTTTGTCCATTGATTCGTTTGCAACTTTTCGCCCCTTCTGAGGGATGCCTTTTTCCATTCCCGTTTTTTTAACCAAAAAGGAAAGAAAGAAAAAGAAGCAGAAAACTAATGTGCATAAAATATGCCTTTTGAAATGGTCGTTTTGAAATATGGACGTCCTTTGAATTTTTTAGTCGATATGTGACCCCAGCATTTGTTTTCAGGGCAGGTGTCATTTACGGGCCTGCAATGATTTTGAATATCAACTGACCATTAGCGCTGGGATTAAAGCTGCTGTTGTGTGAAACGGCCACAAGGTGGCAGCAGTTCTCCCTTACCAATTCTGGTTACTAGGGCAAGAGAGCCTCAATGGAAGTCGTGTTCTAGATTGGAATTTAGAATGGAATGTGCCAGGAGAAAGCCCCTCAAGTTTGTCTCCCTACTTCTTGTTCGTGTTTTTAATTTAATTTTTATTTTTTATTACAGCAAGTTTGATTACAATGTTTGGCTTGTTGGAGGTGTGGAAGATGTGGTTGGTTCTTTTACACATATACACATGTCTGTTTTTCCTGGGATCCTTTTCTCATGTACGTTATGACAGAATGTTGAGTAGTCTTTTGGTATTCCGTAGGTCTTTGGTGATTATATATGTCACCTGTGTTTGTATAAGTCTGTTAACCCCGATATCGTAATGAAACCAATCCTCACACCTTTCCATTGGTGAACCATAAGTTTGTTTAATGAATCTCTGATTGCCCTTCTCGGTGGAAATATCTGCCCTGGTATCCATTTTTAGGTAACACCTATAAGTGATATGATATGATATGTGTCTTTCACTTTCTGACTTACTGCAAGTCACGTGATTACCTCTAGACTCATCTACGGTGGTGCAAATGGCATTGTGTTCTTTTTTTCCTTGGCTTCTCTTCTGCCTTAGCGAGGTCCGTTTTCAACAATGTGATTGCCTGAGTGTTGTGGATTAGCTGACCTGGGCAGCCTTACCCTGCCGCCCAGCCCTCCCCAGGTGTGCCTGGTTGAGGTCAATATAAACAGCGCTCCAGGCAGCAATAGCCCCTGAAGCTGTTCCTGACTCCATATTCTCTGCCCCGTCAGCAGTCTCGGGGCGGTGCTGGTGGGAGGGAATGAGGGGCCACAGCTTTGTTGGTGGCCCGGTGTGAGTGGGGTTCTGCTGGCCTTTCTGCAGGAGTTGCCAGGCTGCCACCTGTAAAGAAGAGGATGTGTCACCCATACCTTCCGCTGGAATTTCTCTCCGGACAGAGGTGAGGAAGGAAAAAAGCAGTGGGGGCCGGGACAGGTGGGGTATCTCAGGCAGGACAATGGAAAGCTTCCGGAAGAGCGCCCGGGGGCAGGACCACCCTGGCTGGCCTGCAGGCACCAAGTTGGCCTGCGTGCTGTTGCTGGTGTGGCTCCATGGCCCTTCCTCTAGTCTTTCAAGCCCTTGTACATATTCAGGTGTTTTACCTGGGAAGGGTGGGAACAGTTCAGCAGCAGCTGGCCTGGGGCTCAGCTCACCTTTATTCAGAGATGCCTCTGCACGATCCCCCAGCTTTGCAATGAGGACGCTCCTTGCGTGGGGTGTGGGTTGCTGGCTGTATGGGAGATGATTCCCCACCTCAGACCCATTTCAGAATTGTTTACCGCTGGAGCAAGTGCCCTGATAGGGTTTTCCTCTGTATAACTGGTGGGTTCAGGTTTTTTTTTTTCTTTTATGGTTCAGGTTAGATTTTATTCCTCTTTTATGTATTTATAGATATAAGCATGGAAATAATTCATTCCTGTAAATACATCTGTGTGAAGGGAAGAACTTTTTTCTGTATTATTTTTAAATATTATTTTTTTTAATTTTGAAATTTAATTTTATTTATTTTTTTATACAGCAGGTTATTATTAGTTATGTATTTTATGCATATACATGTATGCAGGTCAATCCCAATCTCCCAACTCATCCCACCACCACCACACCATGGCTTCCCACACTTGGTGTCCATACGTTTGTTCTCTACCTCTGTCTCTATTTCTTCCCTGCAAACCAGTTCATCTGTACCAGTTTTTAGGTTCCACATATATGCATTAATATACAATATTTGTTTTCCTCTTTCTGACTGACTTCATTCTGTATGACAGTCTCTAGATCCATCGATGTCTCTACAAATGACCCAGTTTCATTCCGTTTTATGGCTGAGTAATATTCCATTTTATACATGTACCACATCTTTATCCATTCATCTGTCTGTGGGCATTTAGGTTGCTTCCATTACCTGGCTATTGTAAATAGTGCTGCAATGAACATTGTGGTGAATGTGCCTGTTTGATTTATGGTGTTCTTTGGGTATATGCCCAGAAGTGGGATTGCTGGATCAGATGGTAATTCTATTTCTAGTTTTTTTTTTTAACGAAACTCCATACTGTTCTCCATAGTGACTGTATCAATTTACATTCCCACCAATAGTGGAAGAGGGCTCCTTTTGTCCACACCCTCCCCAGAATTTGTTGTCTGTAGATTTTCTGATGATGCCGATTCTAACAGTGTGAGGTGATACCTCATTGTAGTTTTGATTTGCATTTCTCTAATAATTAGTGCTGTTGAGCAGCTTTTCATGTGCGTCTTGGCCATCTCTGTGTCTTCTTTGAAGAAACGTATCTTTAGATCTTCTGCCCATTTTTGTATTGGGTTGTTTGTTTTTTTTAATATTAAGCTGCATGAGCTGTTTATATATATTGGAGATTAAACCTTTGTCCATTGATTCGTTTGCAACTTTTCGCCCCTTCTGAGGGATGCCTTTTTCCATTCCCGTTTTTTTAACCAAAAAGGAAAGAAAGAAAAAGAAGCAGAAAACTAATGTGCATAAAATATGCCTTTTGAAATGGTCGTTTTGAAATATGGACGTCCTTTGAATTTTTTGGTCGATATGTGACCCCAGCATTTGTTTTCAGGGCAGGTGTCATTTACGGGCCTGCAATGATTTTGAATATCAACTGACCATTAGCGCTGGGATTAAAGCTGCTGTTGTGTGAAACGGCCACAAGGTGGCAGCAGTTCTCCCTTACCAATTCTGGTTACTAGGGCAAGAGAGCCTCAATGGAAGTCGTGTTCTAGATTGGAATTTAGAATGGAATGTGCCAGGAGAAAGCCCCTCAAGTTTGTCTCCCTACTTCTTGTTCGTGTTTTTAATTTAATTTTTATTTTTTATTACAGCAAGTTTGATTACAATGTTTGGCTTGTTGGAGGTGTGGAAGATGTGGTTGGTTCTTTTACACATATACACATGTCTGTTTTTCCTGGGATCCTTTTCTCATGTACGTTATGACAGAATGTTGAGTAGTCTTTTGGTATTCCGTAGGTCTTTGGTGATTATATATGTCACCTGTGTTTGTATAAGTCTGTTAACCCCGATATCGTAATGAAACCAATCCTCACACCTTTCCATTGGTGAACCATAAGTTTGTTTAATGAATCTCTGATTGCCCTTCTCGGTGGAAATATCTGCCCTGGTATCCATTTTTAGGTAACACCTATAAGTGATATGATATGATATGTGTCTTTCACTTTCTGACTTACTGCAAGTCACGTGATTACCTCTAGACTCATCTACGGTGGTGCAAATGGCATTGTGTTCTTTTTTTCCTTGGCTTCTCTTCTGCCTTAGCGAGGTCCGTTTTCAACAATGTGATTGCCTGAGTGTTGTGGATTAGCTGACCTGGGCAGCCTTACCCTGCCGCCCAGCCCTCCCCAGGTGTGCCTGGTTGAGGTCAATATAAACAGCGCTCCAGGCAGCAATAGCCCCTGAAGCTGTTCCTGACTCCATATTCTCTGCCCCGTCAGCAGTCTCGGGGCGGTGCTGGTGGGAGGGAATGAGGGGCCACAGCTTTGTTGGTGGCCCGGTGTGAGTGGGGTTCTGCTGGCCTTTCTGCAGGAGTTGCCAGGCTGCCACCTGTAAAGAAGAGGATGTGTCACCCATACCTTCCGCTGGAATTTCTCTCCGGACAGAGGTGAGGAAGGAAAAAAGCAGTGGGGGCCGGGACAGGTGGGGTATCTCAGGCAGGACAATGGAAAGCTTCCGGAAGAGCGCCCGGGGGCAGGACCACCCTGGCTGGCCTGCAGGCACCAAGTTGGCCTGCGTGCTGTTGCTGGTGTGGCTCCATGGCCCTTCCTCTAGTCTTTCAAGCCCTTGTACATATTCAGGTGTTTTACCTGGGAAGGGTGGGAACAGTTCAGCAGCAGCTGGCCTGGGGCTCAGCTCACCTTTATTCAGAGATGCCTCTGCACGATCCCCCAGCTTTGCAATGAGGACGCTCCTTGCGTGGGGTGTGGGTTGCTGGCTGTATGGGAGATGATTCCCCACCTCAGACCCATTTCAGAATTGTTTACCGCTGGAGCAAGTGCCCTGATAGGGTTTTCCTCTGTATAACTGGTGGGTTCAGGTTTTTTTTTTTTCTTTTATGGTTCAGGTTAGATTTTATTCCTCTTTTATGTATTTATAGATATAAGCATGGAAATAATTCATTCCTGTAAATACATCTGTGTGAAGGGAAGAACTTTTTTCTGTATTATTTTTAAATATTATTTTTTTTAATTTTGAAATTTAATTTTATTTATTTTTTTATACAGCAGGTTATTATTAGTTATGTATTTTATGCATATACATGTATGCAGGTCAATCCCAATCTCCCAACTCATCCCACCACCACCACACCATGGCTTCCCACACTTGGTGTCCATACGTTTGTTCTCTACCTCTGTCTCTATTTCTTCCCTGCAAACCAGTTCATCTGTACCAGTTTTTAGGTTCCACATATATGCATTAATATACAATATTTGTTTTCCTCTTTCTGACTGACTTCATTCTGTATGACAGTCTCTAGATCCATCGATGTCTCTACAAATGACCCAGTTTCATTCCGTTTTATGGCTGAGTAATATTCCATTTTATACATGTACCACATCTTTATCCATTCATCTGTCTGTGGGCATTTAGGTTGCTTCCATTACCTGGCTATTGTAAATAGTGCTGCAATGAACATTGTGGTGAATGTGCCTTTTTGATTTATGGTGTTCTTTGGGTATATGCCCAGAAGTGGGATTGCTGGATCAGATGGTAATTCTATTTCTAGTTTTTTTTTTTAACGAAACTCCATACTGTTCTCCATAGTGACTGTATCAATTTACATTCCCACCAATAGTGGAAGAGGGCTCCTTTTGTCCACACCCTCCCCAGAATTTGTTGTCTGTAGATTTTCTGATGATGCCGATTCTAACAGTGTGAGGTGATACCTCATTGTAGTTTTGATTTGCATTTCTCTAATAATTAGTGCTGTTGAGCAGCTTTTCATGTGCGTCTTGGCCATCTCTGTGTCTTCTTTGAAGAAACGTATCTTTAGATCTTCTGCCCAGTTTTGTATTGGGTTGTTTGTTTTTTTTAATATTAAGCTGCATGAGCTGTTTATATATATTGGAGATTAAACCTTTGTCCATTGATTCGTTTGCAACTTTTCGCCCCTTCTGAGGGATGCCTTTTTCCATTCCCGTTTTTTTAACCAAAAAGGAAAGAAAGAAAAAGAAGCAGAAAACTAATGTGCATAAAATATGCCTTTTGAAATGGTCGTTTTGAAATATGGACGTCCTTTGAAATTTTTGGTCGATATGTGACCCCAGCATTTGTTTTCAGGGCAGGTGTCATTTACGGGCCTGCAATGATTTTGAATATCAACTGACCATTAGCGCTGGGATTAAAGCTGCTGTTGTGTGAAACGGCCACAAGGTGGCAGCAGTTCTCCCTTACCAATTCTGGTTACTAGGGCAAGAGAGCCTCAATGGAAGTCGTGTTCTAGATTGGAATTTAGAATGGAATGTGCCAGGAGAAAGCCCCTCAAGTTTGTCTCCCTACTTCTTGTTCGTGTTTTTAATTTAATTTTTATTTTTTATTACAGCAAGTTTGATTACAATGTTTGGCTTGTTGGAGGTGTGGAAGATGTGGTTGGTTCTTTTACACATATACACATGTCTGTTTTTCCTGGGATCCTTTTCTCATGTACGTTATGACAGAATGTTGAGTAGTCTTTTGGTATTCCGTAGGTCTTTGGTGATTATATATGTCACCTGTGTTTGTATAAGTCTGTTAACCCCGATATCGTAATGAAACCAATCCTCACACCTTTCCATTGGTGAACCATAAGTTTGTTTAATGAATCTCTGATTGCCCTTCTCGGTGGAAATATCTGCCCTGGTATCCATTTTTAGGTAACACCTATAAGTGATATGATATGATATGTGTCTTTCACTTTCTGACTTACTGCAAGTCACGTGATTACCTCTAGACTCATCTACGGTGGTGCAAATGGCATTGTGTTCTTTTTTTCCTTGGCTTCTCTTCTGCCTTAGCGAGGTCCGTTTTCAACAATGTGATTGCCTGAGTGTTGTGGATTAGCTGACCTGGGCAGCCTTACCCTGCCGCCCAGCCCTCCCCAGGTGTGCCTGGTTGAGGTCAATATAAACAGCGCTCCAGGCAGCAATAGCCCCTGAAGCTGTTCCTGACTCCATATTCTCTGCCCCGTCAGCAGTCTCGGGGCGGTGCTGGTGGGAGGGAATGAGGGGCCACAGCTTTGTTGGTGGCCCGGTGTGAGTGGGGTTCTGCTGGCCTTTCTGCAGGAGTTGCCAGGCTGCCACCTGTAAAGAAGAGGATGTGTCACCCATACCTTCCGCTGGAATTTCTCTCCGGACAGAGGTGAGGAAGGAAAAAAGCAGTGGGGGCCGGGACAGGTGGGGTATCTCAGGCAGGACAATGGAAAGCTTCCGGAAGAGCGCCCGGGGGCAGGACCACCCTGGCTGGCCTGCAGGCACCAAGTTGGCCTGCGTGCTGTTGCTGGTGTGGCTCCATGGCCCTTCCTCTAGTCTTTCAAGCCCTTGTACATATTCAGGTGTTTTACCTGGGAAGGGTGGGAACAGTTCAGCAGCAGCTGGCCTGGGGCTCAGCTCACCTTTATTCAGAGATGCCTCTGCACGATCCCCCAGCTTTGCAATGAGGACGCTCCTTGCGTGGGGTGTGGGTTGCTGGCTGTATGGGAGATGATTCCCCACCTCAGACCCATTTCAGAATTGTTTACCGCTGGAGCAAGTGCCCTGATAGGGTTTTCCTCTGTATAACTGGTGGGTTCAGGTTTTTTTCTTTCTTTTATGGTTCAAGTTAGATTTTATTCCTCTTTTATGTATTTATAGATATAAGCATGGAAATAATTCATTCCTGTAAATACATCTGTGTGAAGGGAAGAACTTTTTTCTGTATTATTTTTAAATATTATTTTTTTTAATTTTGAAATTTAATTTTATTTATTTTTTTATACAGCAGGTTATTATTAGTTATGTATTTTATGCATATACATGTATGCAGGTCAATCCCAATCTCCCAACTCATCCCACCACCACCACACCATGGCTTCCCACACTTGGTGTCCATACGTTTGTTCTCTACCTCTGTCTCTATTTCTTCCCTGCAAACCAGTTCATCTGTACCAGTTTTTAGGTTCCACATATATGCATTAATATACAATATTTGTTTTCCTCTTTCTGACTTACTTCATTCTGTATGACAGTCTCTAGATCCATCGATGTCTCTACAAATGACCCAGTTTCATTCCGTTTTATGGCTGAGTAATATTCCATTTTATACATGTACCACATCTTTATCCATTCATCTGTCTGTGGGCATTTAGGTTGCTTCCATTACCTGGCTATTGTAAATAGTGCTGCAATGAACATTGTGGTGAATGTGCCTTTTTGATTTATGGTGTTCTTTGGGTATATGCCCAGAAGTGGGATTGCTGGATCAGATGGTAATTCTATTTCTAGTTTTTTTTTTTAACGAAACTCCATACTGTTCTCCATAGTGACTGTATCAATTTACATTCCCACCAATAGTGGAAGAGGGCTCCTTTTGTCCACACCCTCCCCAGAATTTGTTGTCTGTAGATTTTCTGATGATGCCGATTCTAACAGTGTGAGGTGATACCTCATTGTAGTTTTGATTTGCATTTCTCTAATAATTAGTGCTGTTGAGCAGCTTTTCATGTGCGTCTTGGCCATCTCTGTGTCTTCTTTGAAGAAACGTATCTTTAGATCTTCTGCCCATTTTTGTATTGGGTTGTTTGTTTTTTTTAATATTAAGCTGCATGAGCTGTTTATATATATTGGAGATTAAACCTTTGTCCATTGATTCGTTTGCAACTTTTCGCCCCTTCTGAGGGATGCCTTTTTCCATTCCCGTTTTTTTAACCAAAAAGGAAAGAAAGAAAAAGAAGCAGAAAACTAATGTGCATAAAATATGCCTTTTGAAATGGTCGTTTTGAAATATGGACGTCCTTTGAATTTTTTGGTCGATATGTGACCCCAGCATTTGTTTTCAGGGCAGGTGTCATTTACGGGCCTGCAATGATTTTGAATATCAACTGACCATTAGCGCTGGGATTAAAGCTGCTGTTGTGTGAAACGGCCACAAGGTGGCAGCAGTTCTCCCTTACCAATTCTGGTTACTAGGGCAAGAGAGCCTCAATGGAAGTCGTGTTCTAGATTGGAATTTAGAATGGAATGTGCCAGGAGAAAGCCCCTCAAGTTTGTCTCCCTACTTCTTGTTCGTGTTTTTAATTTAATTTTTATTTTTTATTACAGCAAGTTTGATTACAATGTTTGGCTTGTTGGAGGTGTGGAAGATGTGGTTGGTTCTTTTACACATATACACATGTCTGTTTTTCCTGGGATCCTTTTCTCATGTACGTTATGACAGAATGTTGAGTAGTCTTTTGGTATTCCGTAGGTCTTTGGTGATTATATATGTCACCTGTGTTTGTATAAGTCTGTTAACCCCGATATCGTAATGAAACCAATCCTCACACCTTTCCGTTGGTGAACCATAAGTTTGTTTAATGAATCTCTGATTGCCCTTCTCGGTGGAAATATCTGCCCTGGTATCCATTTTTAGGTAACACCTATAAGTGATATGATATGATATGTGTCTTTCACTTTCTGACTTACTGCAAGTCACGTGATTACCTCTAGACTCATCTACGGTGGTGCAAATGGCATTGTGTTCTTTTTTTCCTTGGCTTCTCTTCTGCCTTAGCGAGGTCCGTTTTCAACAATGTGATTGCCTGAGTGTTGTGGATTAGCTGACCTGGGCAGCCTTACCCTGCCGCCCAGCCCTCCCCAGGTGTGCCTGGTTGAGGTCAATATAAACAGCGCTCCAGGCAGCAATAGCCCCTGAAGCTGTTCCTGACTCCATATTCTCTGCCCCGTCAGCAGTCTCGGGGCGGTGCTGGTGGGAGGGAATGAGGGGCCACAGCTTTGTTGGTGGCCCGGTGTGAGTGGGGTTCTGCTGGCCTTTCTGCAGGAGTTGCCAGGCTGCCACCTGTAAAGAAGAGGATGTGTCACCCATACCTTCCGCTGGAATTTCTCTCCGGACAGAGGTGAGGAAGGAAAAAAGCAGTGGGGGCCGGGACAGGTGGGGTATCTCAGGCAGGACAATGGAAAGCTTCCGGAAGAGCGCCCGGGGGCAGGACCACCCTGGCTGGCCTGCAGGCACCAAGTTGGCCTGCGTGCTGTTGCTGGTGTGGCTCCATGGCCCTTCCTCTAGTCTTTCAAGCCCTTGTACATATTCAGGTGTTTTACCTGGGAAGGGTGGGAACAGTTCAGCAGCAGCTGGCCTGGGGCTCAGCTCACCTTTATTCAGAGATGCCTCTGCACGATCCCCCAGCTTTGCAATGAGGACGCTCCTTGCGTGGGGTGTGGGTTGCTGGCTGTATGGGAGATGATTCCCCACCTCAGACCCATTTCAGAATTGTTTACCGCTGGAGCAAGTGCCCTGATAGGGTTTTCCTCTGTATAACTGGTGGGTTCAGGTTTTTTTCTTTCTTTTATGGTTCAAGTTAGATTTTATTCCTCTTTTATGTATTTATAGATATAAGCATGGAAATAATTCATTCCTGTAAATACATCTGTGTGAAGGGAAGAACTTTTTTCTGTATTATTTTTAAATATTATTCTTTTTAATTTTGAAATTTAATTTTATTTATTTTTTTATACAGCAGGTTATTATTAGTTATGTATTTTATGCATATACATGTATGCAGGTCAATCCCAATCTCCCAACTCATCCCACCACCACCACACCATGGCTTCCCACACTTGGTGTCCATACGTTTGTTCTCTACCTCTGTCTCTATTTCTTCCCTGCAAACCAGTTCATCTGTACCAGTGTTTAGGTTCCACATATATGCATTAATATACAATATTTGTTTTCCTCTTTCTGACTGACTTCATTCTGTATGACAGTCTCTAGATCCATCGATGTCTCTACAAATGACCCAGTTTCATTCCGTTTTATGGCTGAGTAATATTCCATTTTATACATGTACCACATCTTTATCCATTCATCTGTCTGTGGGCATTTAGGTTGCTTCCATTACCTGGCTATTGTAAATAGTGCTGCAATGAACATTGTGGTGAATGTGCCTTTTTGATTTATGGTGTTCTTTGGGTATATGCCCAGAAGTGGGATTGCTGGATCAGATGGTAATTCTATTTCTAGTTTTTTTTTTTAACGAAACTCCATACTGTTCTCCATAGTGACTGTATCAATTTACATTCCCACCAATAGTGGAAGAGGGCTCCTTTTGTCCACACCCTCCCCAGAATTTGTTGTCTGTAGATTTTCTGATGATGCCGATTCTAACAGTGTGAGGTGATACCTCATTGTAGTTTTGATTTGCATTTCTCTAATAATTAGTGCTGTTGAGCAGCTTTTCATGTGCGTCTTGGCCATCTCTGTGTCTTCTTTGAAGAAACGTATCTTTAGATCTTCTGCCCATTTTTGTATTGGGTTGTTTGTTTTTTTTAATATTAAGCTGCATGAGCTGTTTATATATATTGGAGATTAAACCTTTGTCCATTGATTCGTTTGCAACTTTTCGCCCCTTCTGAGGGATGCCTTTTTCCATTCCCGTTTTTTTAACCAAAAAGGAAAGAAAGAAAAAGAAGCAGAAAACTAATGTGCATAAAATATGCCTTTTGAAATGGTCGTTTTGAAATATGGACGTCCTTTGAAATTTTTGGTCGATATGTGACCCCAGCATTTGTTTTCAGGGCAGGTGTCATTTACGGGCCTGCAATGATTTTGAATATCAACTGACCATTAGCGCTGGGATTAAAGCTGCTGTTGTGTGAAACGGCCACAAGGTGGCAGCAGTTCTCCCTTACCAATTCTGGTTACTAGGGCAAGAGAGCCTCAATGGAAGTCGTGTTCTAGATTGGAATTTAGAATGGAATGTGCCAGGAGAAAGCCCCTCAAGTTTGTCTCCCTACTTCTTGTTCGTGTTTTTAATTTAATTTTTATTTTTTATTACAGCAAGTTTGATTACAATGTTTGGCTTGTTGGAGGTGTGGAAGATGTGGTTGGTTCTTTTACACATATACACATGTCTGTTTTTCCTGGGATCCTTTTCTCATGTACGTTATGACAGAATGTTGAGGAGTCTTTTGGTATTCCGTAGGTCTTTGGTGATTATATATGTCACCTGTGTTTGTATAAGTCTGTTAACCCCGATATCGTAATGAAACCAATCCTCACACCTTTCCATTGGTGAACCATAAGTTTGTTTAATGAATCTCTGATTGCCCTTCTCGGTGGAAATATCTGCCCTGGTATCCATTTTTAGGTAACACCTATAAGTGATATGATATGATATGTGTCTTTCACTTTCTGACTTACTGCAAGTCACGTGATTACCTCTAGACTCATCTACGGTGGTGCAAATGGCATTGTGTTCTTTTTTTCCTTGGCTTCTCTTCTGCCTTAGCGAGGTCCGTTTTCAACAATGTGATTGCCTGAGTGTTGTGGATTAGCTGACCTGGGCAGCCTTACCCTGCCGCCCAGCCCTCCCCAGGTGTGCCTGGTTGAGGTCAATATAAACAGCGCTCCAGGCAGCAATAGCCCCTGAAGCTGTTCCTGACTCCATATTCTCTGCCCCGTCAGCAGTCTCGGGGCGGTGCTGGTGGGAGGGAATGAGGGGCCACAGCTTTGTTGGTGGCCCGGTGTGAGTGGGGTTCTGCTGGCCTTTCTGCAGGAGTTGCCAGGCTGCCACCTGTAAAGAAGAGGATGTGTCACCCATACCTTCCGCTGGAATTTCTCTCCGGACAGAGGTGAGGAAGGAAAAAAGCAGTGGGGGCCGGGACAGGTGGGGTATCTCAGGCAGGACAATGGAAAGCTTCCGGAAGAGCGCCCGGGGGCAGGACCACCCTGGCTGGCCTGCAGGCACCAAGTTGGCCTGCGTGCTGTTGCTGGTGTGGCTCCATGGCCCTTCCTCTAGTCTTTCAAGCCATTGTACATATTCAGGTGTTTTACCTGGGAAGGGTGGGAACAGTTCAGCAGCAGCTGGCCTGGGGCTCAGCTCACCTTTATTCAGAGATGCCTCTGCACGATCCCCCAGCTTTGCAATGAGGACGCTCCTTGCGTGGGGTGTGGGTTGCTGGCTGTATGGGAGATGATTCCCCACCTCAGACCCATTTCAGAATTGTTTACCGCTGGAGCAAGTGCCCTGATAGGGTTTTCCTCTGTATAACTGGTGGGTTCAGGTTTTTTTCTTTCTTTTATGGTTCAAGTTAGATTTTATTCCTCTTTTATGTATTTATAGATATAAGCATGGAAATAATTCATTCCTGTAAATACATCTGTGTGAAGGGAAGAACTTTTTTCTGTATTATTTTTAAATATTATTTTTTTTAATTTTGAAATTTAATTTTATTTATTTTTTTATACAGCAGGTTATTATTAGTTATGTATTTTATGCATATACATGTATGCAGGTCAATCCCAATCTCCCAACTCATCCCACCACCACCACACCATGGCTTCCCACACTTGGTGTCCATACGTTTGTTCTCTACCTCTGTCTCTATTTCTTCCCTGCAAACCAGTTCATCTGTACCAGTTTTTAGGTTCCACATATATGCATTAATATACAATATTTGTTTTCCTCTTTCTGACTGACTTCATTCTGTATGACAGTCTCTAGATCCATCGATGTCTCTACAAATGACCCAGTTTCATTCCGTTTTATGGCTGAGTAATATTCCATTTTATACATGTACCACATCTTTATCCATTCATCTGTCTGTGGGCATTTAGGTTGCTTCCATTACCTGGCTATTGTAAATAGTGCTGCAATGAACATTGTGGTGAATGTGCCTTTTTGATTTATGGTGTTCTTTGGGTATATGCCCAGAAGTGGGATTGCTGGATCAGATGGTAATTCTATTTCTAGTTTTTTTTTTTAACGAAACTCCATACTGTTCTCCATAGTGACTGTATCAATTTACATTCCCACCAATAGTGGAAGAGGGCTCCTTTTGTCCACACCCTCCCCAGAATTTGTTGTCTGTAGATTTTCTGATGATGCCGATTCTAACAGTGTGAGGTGATACCTCATTGTAGTTTTGCTTTGCATTTCTCTAATAATTAGTGCTGTTGAGCAGCTTTTCATGTGCGTCTTGGCCATCTCTGTGTCTTCTTTGAAGAAACGTATCTTTAGATCTTCTGCCCATTTTTGTATTGGGTTGTTTGTTTTTTTTAATATTAAGCTGCATGAGCTGTTTATATATATTGGAGATTAAACCTTTGTCCATTGATTCGTTTGCAACTTTTCGCCCCTTCTGAGGGATGCCTTTTTCCATTCCCGTTTTTTTAACCAAAAAGGAAAGAAAGAAAAAGAAGCAGAAAACTAATGTGCATAAAATATGCCTTTTGAAATGGTCGTTTTGAAATATGGACGTCCTTTGAAATTTTTGGTCGATATGTGACCCCAGCATTTGTTTTCAGGGCAGGTGTCATTTACGGGCCTGCAATGATTTTGAATATCAACTGACCATTAGCGCTGGGATTAAAGCTGCTGTTGTGTGAAACGGCCACAAGGTGGCAGCAGTTCTCCCTTACCAATTCTGGTTACTAGGGCAAGAGAGCCTCAATGGAAGTCGTGTTCTAGATTGGAATTTAGAATGGAATGTGCCAGGAGAAAGCCCCTCAAGTTTGTCTCCCTACTTCTTGTTCGTGTTTTTAATTTAATTTTTATTTTTTATTACAGCAAGTTTGATTACAATGTTTGGCTTGTTGGAGGTGTGGAAGATGTGGTTGGTTCTTTTACACATATACACATGTCTGTTTTTCCTGGGATCCTTTTCTCATGTACGTTATGACAGAATGTTGAGTAGTCTTTTGGTATTCCGTAGGTCTTTGGTGATTATATATGTCACCTGTGTTTGTATAAGTCTGTTAACCCCGATATCGTAATGAAACCAATCCTCACACCTTTCCATTGGTGAACCATAAGTTTGTTTAATGAATCTCTGATTGCCCTTCTCGGTGGAAATATCTGCCCTGGTATCCATTTTTAGGTAACACCTATAAGTGATATGATATGATATGTGTCTTTCACTTTCTGACTTACTGCAAGTCACGTGATTACCTCTAGACTCATCTACGGTGGTGCAAATGGCATTGTGTTCTTTTTTTCCTTGGCTTCTCTTCTGCCTTAGCGAGGTCCGTTTTCAACAATGTGATTGCCTGAGTGTTGTGGATTAGCTGACCTGGGCAGCCTTACCCTGCCGCCCAGCCCTCCCCAGGTGTGCCTGGTTGAGGTCAATATAAACAGCGCTCCAGGCAGCAATAGCCCCTGAAGCTGTTCCTGACTCCATATTCTCTGCCCCGTCAGCAGTCTCGGGGCGGTGCTGGTGGGAGGGAATGAGGGGCCACAGCTTTGTTGGTGGCCCGGTGTGAGTGGGGTTCTGCTGGCCTTTCTGCAGGAGTTGCCAGGCTGCCACCTGTAAAGAAGAGGATGTGTCACCCATACCTTCCGCTGGAATTTCTCTCCGGACAGAGGTGAGGAAGGAAAAAAGCAGTGGGGGCCGGGACAGGTGGGGTATCTCAGGCAGGACAATGGAAAGCTTCCGGAAGAGCGCCCGGGGGCAGGACCACCCTGGCTGGCCTGCAGGCACCAAGTTGGCCTGCGTGCTGTTGCTGGTGTGGCTCCATGGCCCTTCCTCTAGTCTTTCAAGCCCTTGTACATATTCAGGTGTTTTACCTGGGAAGGGTGGGAACAGTTCAGCAGCAGCTGGCCTGGGGCTCAGCTCACCTTTATTCAGAGATGCCTCTGCACGATCCCCCAGCTTTGCAATGAGGACGCTCCTTGCGTGGGGTGTGGGTTGCTGGCTGTATGGGAGATGATTCCCCACCTCAGACCCATTTCAGAATTGTTTACCGCTGGAGCAAGTGCCCTGATAGGGTTTTCCTCTGTATAACTGGTGGGTTCAGGTTTTTTTTTTTTCTTTTATGGTTCAAGTTAGATTTTATTCCTCTTTTATGTATTTATAGATATAAGCATGGAAATAATTCATTCCTGTAAATACATCTGTGTGAAGGGAAGAACTTTTTTCTGTATTATTTTTAAATATTATTTTTTTTAATTTTGAAATTTAATTTTATTTATTTTTTTATACAGCAGGTTATTATTAGTTATGTATTTTATGCATATACATGTATGCAGGTCAATCCCAATCTCCCAACTCATCCCACCACCACCACACCATGGCTTCCCACACTTGGTGTCCATACGTTTGTTCTCTACCTCTGTCTCTATTTCTTCCCTGCAAACCAGTTCATCTGTACCAGTGTTTAGGTTCCACATATATGCATTAATATACAATATTTGTTTTCCTCTTTCTGACTTACTTCATTCTGTATGACAGTCTCTAGATCCATCGATGTCTCTACAAATGACCCAGTTTCATTCCGTTTTATGGCTGAGTAATATTCCATTTTATACATGTACCACATCTTTATCCATTCATCTGTCTGTGGGCATTTAGGTTGCTTCCATTACCTGGCTATTGTAAATAGTGCTGCAATGAACATTGTGGTGAATGTGCCTTTTTGATTTATGGTGTTCTTTGGGTATATGCCCAGAAGTGGGATTGCTGGATCAGATGGTAATTCTATTTCTAGTTTTTTATTTTAACGAAACTCCATACTGTTCTCCATAGTGACTGTATCAATTTACATTCCCACCAATAGTGGAAGAGGGCTCCTTTTGTCCACACCCTCCCCAGAATTTGTTGTCTGTAGATTTTCTGATGATGCCGATTCTAACAGTGTGAGGTGATACCTCATTGTAGTTTTGATTTGCATTTCTCTAATAATAAGTGCTGTTGAGCAGCTTTTCATGTGCGTCTTGGCCATCTCTGTGTCTTCTTTGAAGAAACGTATCTTTAGATCTTCTGCCCAGTTTTGTATTGGGTTGTTTGTTTTTTTAATATTAAGCTGCATGAGCTGTTTATATATATTGGAGATTAAACCTTTGTCCATTGATTCGTTTGCAACTTTTCGCCCCTTCTGAGGGATGCCTTTTTCCATTCCCGTTTTTTTAACCAAAAAGGAAAGAAAGAAAAAGAAGCAGAAAACTAATGTGCATAAAATATGCCTTTTGAAATGGTCGTTTTGAAATATGGACGTCCTTTGAAATTTTTGGTCGATATGTGACCCCAGCATTTGTTTTCAGGGCAGGTGTCATTTACGGGCCTGCAATGATTTTGAATATCAACTGACCATTAGCGCTGGGATTAAAGCTGCTGTTGTGTGAAACGGCCACAAGGTGGCAGCAGTTCTCCCTTACCAATTCTGGTTACTAGGGCAAGAGAGCCTCAATGGAAGTCGTGTTCTAGATTGGAATTTAGAATGGAATGTGCCAGGAGAAAGCCCCTCAAGTTTGTCTCCCTACTTCTTGTTCGTGTTTTTAATTTAATTTTTATTTTTTATTACAGCAAGTTTGATTACAATGTTTGGCTTGTTGGAGGTGTGGAAGATGTGGTTGGTTCTTTTACACATATACACATGTCTGTTTTTCCTGGGATCCTTTTCTCATGTACGTTATGACAGAATGTTGAGTAGTCTTTTGGTATTCCGTAGGTCTTTGGTGATTATATATGTCACCTGTGTTTGTATAAGTCTGTTAACCCCGATATCGTAATGAAACCAATCCTCACACCTTTCCATTGGTGAACCATAAGTTTGTTTAATGAATCTCTGATTGCCCTTCTCGGTGGAAATATCTGCCCTGGTATCCATTTTTAGGTAACACCTATAAGTGATATGATATGATATGTGTCTTTCACTTTCTGACTTACTGCAAGTCACGTGATTACCTCTAGACTCATCTACGGTGGTGCAAATGGCATTGTGTTCTTTTTTTCCTTGGCTTCTCTTCTGCCTTAGCGAGGTCCGTTTTCAACAATGTGATTGCCTGAGTGTTGTGGATTAGCTGACCTGGGCAGCCTTACCCTGCCGCCCAGCCCTCCCCAGGTGTGCCTGGTTGAGGTCAATATAAACAGCGCTCCAGGCAGCAATAGCCCCTGAAGCTGTTCCTGACTCCATATTCTCTGCCCCGTCAGCAGTCTCGGGGCGGTGCTGGTGGGAGGGAATGAGGGGCCACAGCTTTGTTGGTGGCCCGGTGTGAGTGGGGTTCTGCTGGCCTTTCTGCAGGAGTTGCCAGGCTGCCACCTGTAAAGAAGAGGATGTGTCACCCATACCTTCCGCTGGAATTTCTCTCCGGACAGAGGTGAGGAAGGAAAAAAGCAGTGGGGGCCGGGACAGGTGGGGTATCTCAGGCAGGACAATGGAAAGCTTCCGGAAGAGCGCCCGGGGGCAGGACCACCCTGGCTGGCCTGCAGGCACCAAGTTGGCCTGCGTGCTGTTGCTGGTGTGGCTCCATGGCCCTTCCTCTAGTCTTTCAAGCCCTTGTACATATTCAGGTGTTTTACCTGGGAAGGGTGGGAACAGTTCAGCAGCAGCTGGCCTGGGGCTCAGCTCACCTTTATTCAGAGATGCCTCTGCACGATCCCCCAGCTTTGCAATGAGGACGCTCCTTGCGTGGGGTGTGGGTTGCTGGCTGTATGGGAGATGATTCCCCACCTCAGACCCATTTCAGAATTGTTTACCGCTGGAGCAAGTGCCCTGATAGGGTTTTCCTCTGTATAACTGGTGGGTTCAGGTTTTTTTTTTTTCTTTTATGGTTCAAGTTAGATTTTATTCCTCTTTTATGTATTTATAGATATAAGCATGGAAATAATTCATTCCTGTAAATACATCTGTGTGAAGGGAAGAACTTTTTTCTGTATTATTTTTAAATATTATTTTTTTTAATTTTGAAATTTAATTTTATTTATTTTTTTATACAGCAGGTTATTATTAGTTATGTATTTTATGCATATACATGTATGCAGGTCAATCCCAATCTCCCAACTCATCCCACCACCACCACACCATGGCTTCCCACACTTGGTGTCCATACGTTTGTTCTCTACCTCTGTCTCTATTTCTTCCCTGCAAACCAGTTCATCTGTACCAGTGTTTAGGTTCCACATATATGCATTAATATACAATATTTGTTTTCCTCTTTCTGACTTACTTCATTCTGTATGACAGTCTCTAGATCCATCGATGTCTCTACAAATGACCCAGTTTCATTCCGTTTTATGGCTGAGTAATATTCCATTTTATACATGTACCACATCTTTATCCATTCATCTGTCTGTGGGCATTTAGGTTGCTTCCATTACCTGGCTATTGTAAATAGTGCTGCAATGAACATTGTGGTGAATGTGCCTTTTTGATTTATGGTGTTCTTTGGGTATATGCCCAGAAGTGGGATTGCTGGATCAGATGGTAATTCTATTTCTAGTTTTTTATTTTAACGAAACTCCATACTGTTCTCCATAGTGACTGTATCAATTTACATTCCCACCAATAGTGGAAGAGGGCTCCTTTTGTCCACACCCTCCCCAGAATTTGTTGTCTGTAGATTTTCTGATGATGCCGATTCTAACAGTGTGAGGTGATACCTCATTGTAGTTTTGATTTGCATTTCTCTAATAATAAGTGCTGTTGAGCAGCTTTTCATGTGCGTCTTGGCCATCTCTGTGTCTTCTTTGAAGAAACGTATCTTTAGATCTTCTGCCCAGTTTTGTATTGGGTTGTTTGTTTTTTTAATATTAAGCTGCATGAGCTGTTTATATATATTGGAGATTAAACCTTTGTCCATTGATTCGTTTGCAACTTTTCGCCCCTTCTGAGGGATGCCTTTTTCCATTCCCGTTTTTTTAACCAAAAAGGAAAGAAAGAAAAAGAAGCAGAAAACTAATGTGCATAAAATATGCCTTTTGAAATGGTCGTTTTGAAATATGGACGTCCTTTGAAATTTTTGGTCGATATGTGACCCCAGCATTTGTTTTCAGGGCAGGTGTCATTTACGGGCCTGCAATGATTTTGAATATCAACTGACCATTAGCGCTGGGATTAAAGCTGCTGTTGTGTGAAACGGCCACAAGGTGGCAGCAGTTCTCCCTTACCAATTCTGGTTACTAGGGCAAGAGAGCCTCAATGGAAGTCGTGTTCTAGATTGGAATTTAGAATGGAATGTGCCAGGAGAAAGCCCCTCAAGTTTGTCTCCCTACTTCTTGTTCGTGTTTTTAATTTAATTTTTATTTTTTATTACAGCAAGTTTGATTACAATGTTTGGCTTGTTGGAGGTGTGGAAGATGTGGTTGGTTCTTTTACACATATACACATGTCTGTTTTTCCTGGGATCCTTTTCTCATGTACGTTATGACAGAATGTTGAGGAGTCTTTTGGTATTCCGTAGGTCTTTGGTGATTATATATGTCACCTGTGTTTGTATAAGTCTGTTAACCCCGATATCGTAATGAAACCAATCCTCACACCTTTCCATTGGTGAACCATAAGTTTGTTTAATGAATCTCTGATTGCCCTTCTCGGTGGAAATATCTGCCCTGGTATCCATTTTTAGGTAACACCTATAAGTGATATGATATGATATGTGTCTTTCACTTTCTGACTTACTGCAAGTCACGTGATTACCTCTAGACTCATCTACGGTGGTGCAAATGGCATTGTGTTCTTTTTTTCCTTGGCTTCTCTTCTGCCTTAGCGAGGTCCGTTTTCAACAATGTGATTGCCTGAGTGTTGTGGATTAGCTGACCTGGGCAGCCTTACCCTGCCGCCCAGCCCTCCCCAGGTGTGCCTGGTTGAGGTCAATATAAACAGCGCTCCAGGCAGCAATAGCCCCTGAAGCTGTTCCTGACTCCATATTCTCTGCCCCGTCAGCAGTCTCGGGGCGGTGCTGGTGGGAGGGAATGAGGGGCCACAGCTTTGTTGGTGGCCCGGTGTGAGTGGGGTTCTGCTGGCCTTTCTGCAGGAGTTGCCAGGCTGCCACCTGTAAAGAAGAGGATGTGTCACCCATACCTTCCGCTGGAATTTCTCTCCGGACAGAGGTGAGGAAGGAAAAAAGCAGTGGGGGCCGGGACAGGTGGGGTATCTCAGGCAGGACAATGGAAAGCTTCCGGAAGAGCGCCCGGGGGCAGGACCACCCTGGCTGGCCTGCAGGCACCAAGTTGGCCTGCGTGCTGTTGCTGGTGTGGCTCCATGGCCCTTCCTCTAGTCTTTCAAGCCCTTGTACATATTCAGGTGTTTTACCTGGGAAGGGTGGGAACAGTTCAGCAGCAGCTGGCCTGGGGCTCAGCTCACCTTTATTCAGAGATGCCTCTGCACGATCCCCCAGCTTTGCAATGAGGACGCTCCTTGCGTGGGGTGTGGGTTGCTGGCTGTATGGGAGATGATTCCCCACCTCAGACCCATTTCAGAATTGTTTACCGCTGGAGCAAGTGCCCTGATAGGGTTTTCCTCTGTATAACTGGTGGGTTCAGGTTTTTTTTTTTCTTTTATGGTTCAAGTTAGATTTTATTCCTCTTTTATGTATTTATAGATATAAGCATGGAAATAATTCATTCCTGTAAATACATCTGTGTGAAGGGAAGAACTTTTTTCTGTATTATTTTTAAATATTATTTTTTTTAATTTTGAAATTTAATTTTATTTATTTTTTTATACAGCAGGTTATTATTAGTTATGTATTTTATGCATATACATGTATGCAGGTCAATCCCAATCTCCCAACTCATCCCACCACCACCACACCATGGCTTCCCACACTTGGTGTCCATACGTTTGTTCTCTACCTCTGTCTCTATTTCTTCCCTGCAAACCAGTTCATCTGTACCAGTGTTTAGGTTCCACATATATGCATTAATATACAATATTTGTTTTCCTCTTTCTGACTTACTTCATTCTGTATGACAGTCTCTAGATCCATCGATGTCTCTACAAATGACCCAGTTTCATTCCGTTTTATGGCTGAGTAATATTCCATTTTATACATGTACCACATCTTTATCCATTCATCTGTCTGTGGGCATTTAGGTTGCTTCCATTACCTGGCTATTGTAAATAGTGCTGCAATGAACATTGTGGTGAATGTGCCTTTTTGATTTATGGTGTTCTTTGGGTATATGCCCAGAAGTGGGATTGCTGGATCAGATGGTAATTCTATTTCTAGTTTTTTATTTTAACGAAACTCCATACTGTTCTCCATAGTGACTGTATCAATTTACATTCCCACCAATAGTGGAAGAGGGCTCCTTTTGTCCACACCCTCCCCAGAATTTGTTGTCTGTAGATTTTCTGATGATGCCGATTCTAACAGTGTGAGGTGATACCTCATTGTAGTTTTGATTTGCATTTCTCTAATAATAAGTGCTGTTGAGCAGCTTTTCATGTGCGTCTTGGCCATCTCTGTGTCTTCTTTGAAGAAACGTATCTTTAGATCTTCTGCCCAGTTTTGTATTGGGTTGTTTGTTTTTTTAATATTAAGCTGCATGAGCTGTTTATATATATTGGAGATTAAACCTTTGTCCATTGATTCGTTTGCAACTTTTCGCCCCTTCTGAGGGATGCCTTTTTCCATTCCCGTTTTTTTAACCAAAAAGGAAAGAAAGAAAAAGAAGCAGAAAACTAATGTGCATAAAATATGCCTTTTGAAATGGTCGTTTTGAAATATGGACGTCCTTTGAAATTTTTGGTCGATATGTGACCCCAGCATTTGTTTTCAGGGCAGGTGTCATTTACGGGCCTGCAATGATTTTGAATATCAACTGACCATTAGCGCTGGGATTAAAGCTGCTGTTGTGTGAAACGGCCACAAGGTGGCAGCAGTTCTCCCTTACCAATTCTGGTTACTAGGGCAAGAGAGCCTCAATGGAAGTCGTGTTCTAGATTGGAATTTAGAATGGAATGTGCCAGGAGAAAGCCCCTCAAGTTTGTCTCCCTACTTCTTGTTCGTGTTTTTAATTTAATTTTTATTTTTTATTACAGCAAGTTTGATTACAATGTTTGGCTTGTTGGAGGTGTGGAAGATGTGGTTGGTTCTTTTACACATATACACATGTCTGTTTTTCCTGGGATCCTTTTCTCATGTACGTTATGACAGAATGTTGAGGAGTCTTTTGGTATTCCGTAGGTCTTTGGTGATTATATATGTCACCTGTGTTTGTATAAGTCTGTTAACCCCGATATCGTAATGAAACCAATCCTCACACCTTTCCATTGGTGAACCATAAGTTTGTTTAATGAATCTCTGATTGCCCTTCTCGGTGGAAATATCTGCCCTGGTATCCATTTTTAGGTAACACCTATAAGTGATATGATATGATATGTGTCTTTCACTTTCTGACTTACTGCAAGTCACGTGATTACCTCTAGACTCATCTACGGTGGTGCAAATGGCATTGTGTTCTTTTTTTCCTTGGCTTCTCTTCTGCCTTAGCGAGGTCCGTTTTCAACAATGTGATTGCCTGAGTGTTGTGGATTAGCTGACCTGGGCAGCCTTACCCTGCCGCCCAGCCCTCCCCAGGTGTGCCTGGTTGAGGTCAATATAAACAGCGCTCCAGGCAGCAATAGCCCCTGAAGCTGTTCCTGACTCCATATTCTCTGCCCCGTCAGCAGTCTCGGGGCGGTGCTGGTGGGAGGGAATGAGGGGCCACAGCTTTGTTGGTGGCCCGGTGTGAGTGGGGTTCTGCTGGCCTTTCTGCAGGAGTTGCCAGGCTGCCACCTGTAAAGAAGAGGATGTGTCACCCATACCTTCCGCTGGAATTTCTCTCCGGACAGAGGTGAGGAAGGAAAAAAGCAGTGGGGGCCGGGACAGGTGGGGTATCTCAGGCAGGACAATGGAAAGCTTCCGGAAGAGCGCCCGGGGGCAGGACCACCCTGGCTGGCCTGCAGGCACCAAGTTGGCCTGCGTGCTGTTGCTGGTGTGGCTCCATGGCCCTTCCTCTAGTCTTTCAAGCCCTTGTACATATTCAGGTGTTTTACCTGGGAAGGGTGGGAACAGTTCAGCAGCAGCTGGCCTGGGGCTCAGCTCACCTTTATTCAGAGATGCCTCTGCACGATCCCCCAGCTTTGCAATGAGGACGCTCCTTGCGTGGGGTGTGGGTTGCTGGCTGTATGGGAGATGATTCCCCACCTCAGACCCATTTCAGAATTGTTTACCGCTGGAGCAAGTGCCCTGATAGGGTTTTCCTCTGTATAACTGGTGGGTTCAGGTTTTTTTTTTTTCTTTTATGGTTCAAGTTAGATTTTATTCCTCTTTTATGTATTTATAGATATAAGCATGGAAATAATTCATTCCTGTAAATACATCTGTGTGAAGGGAAGAACTTTTTTCTGTATTATTTTTAAATATTATTTTTTTTAATTTTGAAATTTAATTTTATTTATTTTTTTATACAGCAGGTTATTATTAGTTATGTATTTTATGCATATACATGTATGCAGGTCAATCCCAATCTCCCAACTCATCCCACCACCACCACACCATGGCTTCCCACACTTGGTGTCCATACGTTTGTTCTCTACCTCTGTCTCTATTTCTTCCCTGCAAACCAGTTCATCTGTACCAGTTTTTAGGTTCCACATATATGCATTAATATACAATATTTGTTTTCCTCTTTCTGACTGACTTCATTCTGTATGACAGTCTCTAGATCCATCGATGTCTCTACAAATGACCCAGTTTCATTCCGTTTTATGGCTGAGTAATATTCCATTTTATACATGTACCACATCTTTATCCATTCATCTGTCTGTGGGCATTTAGGTTGCTTCCATTACCTGGCTATTGTAAATAGTGCTGCAATGAACATTGTGGTGAATGTGCCTTTTTGATTTATGGTGTTCTTTGGGTATATGCCCAGAAGTGGGATTGCTGGATCAGATGGTAATTCTATTTCTAGTTTTTTTTTTAACGAAACTCCATACTGTTCTCCATAGTGACTGTATCAATTTACATTCCCACCAATAGTGGAAGAGGGCTCCTTTTGTCCACACCCTCCCCAGAATTTGTTGTCTGTAGATTTTCTGATGATGCCGATTCTAACAGTGTGAGGTGATACCTCATTGTAGTTTTGCTTTGCATTTCTCTAATAATTAGTGCTGTTGAGCAGCTTTTCATGTGCGTCTTGGCCATCTCTGTGTCTTCTTTGAAGAAACGTATCTTTAGATCTTCTGCCCATTTTTGTATTGGGTTGTTTGTTTTTTTTAATATTAAGCTGCATGAGCTGTTTATATATATTGGAGATTAAACCTTTGTCCATTGATTCGTTTGCAACTTTTCGCCCCTTCTGAGGGATGCCTTTTTCCATTCCCGTTTTTTTAACCAAAAAGGAAAGAAAGAAAAAGAAGCAGAAAACTAATGTGCATAAAATATGCCTTTTGAAATGGTCGTTTTGAAATATGGACGTCCTTTGAATTTTTTGGTCGATATGTGACCCCAGCATTTGTTTTCAGGGCAGGTGTCATTTACGGGCCTGCAATGATTTTGAATATCAACTGACCATTAGCGCTGGGATTAAAGCTGCTGTTGTGTGAAACGGCCACAAGGTGGCAGCAGTTCTCCCTTACCAATTCTGGTTACTAGGGCAAGAGAGCCTCAATGGAAGTCGTGTTCTAGATTGGAATTTAGAATGGAATGTGCCAGGAGAAAGCCCCTCAAGTTTGTCTCCCTACTTCTTGTTCGTGTTTTTAATTTAATTTTTATTTTTTATTACAGCAAGTTTGATTACAATGTTTGGCTTGTTGGAGGTGTGGAAGATGTGGTTGGTTCTTTTACACATATACACATGTCTGTTTTTCCTGGGATCCTTTTCTCATGTACGTTATGACAGAATGTTGAGTAGTCTTTTGGTATTCCGTAGGTCTTTGGTGATTATATATGTCACCTGTGTTTGTATAAGTCTGTTAACCCCGATATCGTAATGAAACCAATCCTCACACCTTTCCATTGGTGAACCATAAGTTTGTTTAATGAATCTCTGATTGCCCTTCTCGGTGGAAATATCTGCCCTGGTATCCATTTTTAGGTAACACCTATAAGTGATATGATATGATATGTGTCTTTCACTTTCTGACTTACTGCAAGTCACGTGATTACCTCTAGACTCATCTACGGTGGTGCAAATGGCATTGTGTTCTTTTTTTCCTTGGCTTCTCTTCTGCCTTAGCGAGGTCCGTTTTCAACAATGTGATTGCCTGAGTGTTGTGGATTAGCTGACCTGGGCAGCCTTACCCTGCCGCCCAGCCCTCCCCAGGTGTGCCTGGTTGAGGTCAATATAAACAGCGCTCCAGGCAGCAATAGCCCCTGAAGCTGTTCCTGACTCCATATTCTCTGCCCCGTCAGCAGTCTCGGGGCGGTGCTGGTGGGAGGGAATGAGGGGCCACAGCTTTGTTGGTGGCCCGGTGTGAGTGGGGTTCTGCTGGCCTTTCTGCAGGAGTTGCCAGGCTGCCACCTGTAAAGAAGAGGATGTGTCACCCATACCTTCCGCTGGAATTTCTCTCCGGACAGAGGTGAGGAAGGAAAAAAGCAGTGGGGGCCGGGACAGGTGGGGTATCTCAGGCAGGACAATGGAAAGCTTCCGGAAGAGCGCCCGGGGGCAGGACCACCCTGGCTGGCCTGCAGGCACCAAGTTGGCCTGCGTGCTGTTGCTGGTGTGGCTCCATGGCCCTTCCTCTAGTCTTTCAAGCTCTTGTACATATTCAGGTGTTTTACCTGGGAAGGGTGGGAACAGTTCAGCAGCAGCTGGCCTGGGGCTCAGCTCACCTTTATTCAGAGATGCCTCTGCACGATCCCCCAGCTTTGCAATGAGGACGCTCCTTGCGTGGGGTGTGGGTTGCTGGCTGTATGGGAGATGATTCCCCACCTCAGACCCATTTCAGAATTGTTTACCGCTGGAGCAAGTGCCCTGATAGGGTTTTCCTCTGTATAACTGGTGGGTTCAGGTTTTTTTTTTTTTCTTTTATGGTTCAAGTTAGATTTTATTCCTCTTTTATGTATTTATAGATATAAGCATGGAAATAATTCATTCCTGTAAATACATCTGTGTGAAGGGAAGAACTTTTTTCTGTATTATTTTTAAATATTATTTTTTTTAATTTTGAAATTTAATTTTATTTATTTTTTTATACAGCAGGTTATTATTAGTTATGTATTTTATGCATATACATGTATGCAGGTCAATCCCAATCTCCCAACTCATCCCACCACCACCACACCATGGCTTCCCACACTTGGTGTCCATACGTTTGTTCTCTACCTCTGTCTCTATTTCTTCCCTGCAAACCAGTTCATCTGTACCAGTTTTTAGGTTCCACATATATGCATTAATATACAATATTTGTTTTCCTCTTTCTGACTTACTTCATTCTGTATGACAGTCTCTAGATCCATCGATGTCTCTACAAATGACCCAGTTTCATTCCGTTTTATGGCTGAGTAATATTCCATTTTATACATGTACCACATCTTTATCCATTCATCTGTCTGTGGGCATTTAGGTTGCTTCCATTACCTGGCTATTGTAAATAGTGCTGCAATGAACATTGTGGTGAATGTGCCTTTTTGATTTATGGTGTTCTTTGGGTATATGCCCAGAAGTGGGATTGCTGGATCAGATGGTAATTCTATTTCTAGTTTTTTTTTTAACGAAACTCCATACTGTTCTCCATAGTGACTGTATCAATTTACATTCCCACCAATAGTGGAAGAGGGCTCCTTTTGTCCACACCCTCCCCAGAATTTGTTGTCTGTAGATTTTCTGATGATGCCGATTCTAACAGTGTGAGGTGATACCTCATTGTAGTTTTGCTTTGCATTTCTCTAATAATTAGTGCTGTTGAGCAGCTTTTCATGTGCGTCTTGGCCATCTCTGTGTCTTCTTTGAAGAAACGTATCTTTAGATCTTCTGCCCATTTTTGTATTGGGTTGTTTGTTTTTTTTAATATTAAGCTGCATGAGCTGTTTATATATATTGGAGATTAAACCTTTGTCCATTGATTCGTTTGCAACTTTTCGCCCCTTCTGAGGGATGACTTTTTCCATTCCCGTTTTTTTAACCAAAAAGGAAAGAAAGAAAAAGAAGCAGAAAACTAATGTGCATAAAATATGCCTTTTGAAATGGTCGTTTTGAAATATGGACGTCCTTTGAAATTTTTGGTCGATATGTGACCCCAGCATTTGTTTTCAGGGCAGGTGTCATTTACGGGCCTGCAATGATTTTGAATATCAACTGACCATTAGCGCTGGGATTAAAGCTGCTGTTGTGTGAAACGGCCACAAGGTGGCAGCAGTTCTCCCTTACCAATTCTGGTTACTAGGGCAAGAGAGCCTCAATGGAAGTCGTGTTCTAGATTGGAATTTAGAATGGAATGTGCCAGGAGAAAGCCCCTCAAGTTTGTCTCCCTACTTCTTGTTCGTGTTTTTAATTTAATTTTTATTTTTTATTACAGCAAGTTTGATTACAATGTTTGGCTTGTTGGAGGTGTGGAAGATGTGGTTGTTTCTTTTACACATATACACATGTCTGTTTTTCCTGGGATCCTTTTCTCATGTACGTTATGACAGAATGTTGAGTAGTCTTTTGGTATTCCGTAGGTCTTTGGTGATTATATATGTCACCTGTGTTTGTATAAGTCTGTTAACCCCGATATCGTAATGAAACCAATCCTCACACCTTTCCATTGGTGAACCATAAGTTTGTTTAATGAATCTCTGATTGCCCTTCTCGGTGGAAATATCTGCCCTGGTATCCATTTTTAGGTAACACCTATAAGTGATATGATATGATATGTGTCTTTCACTTTCTGACTTACTGCAAGTCACGTGATTACCTCTAGACTCATCTACGGTGGTGCAAATGGCATTGTGTTCTTTTTTTCCTTGGCTTCTCTTCTGCCTTAGCGAGGTCCGTTTTCAACAATGTGATTGCCTGAGTGTTGTGGATTAGCTGACCTGGGCAGCCTTACCCTGCCGCCCAGCCCTCCCCAGGTGTGCCTGGTTGAGGTCAATATAAACAGCGCTCCAGGCAGCAATAGCCCCTGAAGCTGTTCCTGACTCCATATTCTCTGCCCCGTCAGCAGTCTCGGGGCGGTGCTGGTGGGAGGGAATGAGGGGCCACAGCTTTGTTGGTGGCCCGGTGTGAGTGGGGTTCTGCTGGCCTTTCTGCAGGAGTTGCCAGGCTGCCACCTGTAAAGAAGAGGATGTGTCACCCATACCTTCCGCTGGAATTTCTCTCCGGACAGAGGTGAGGAAGGAAAAAAGCAGTGGGGGCCGGGACAGGTGGGGTATCTCAGGCAGGACAATGGAAAGCTTCCGGAAGAGCGCCCGGGGGCAGGACCACCCTGGCTGGCCTGCAGGCACCAAGTTGGCCTGCGTGCTGTTGCTGGTGTGGCTCCATGGCCCTTCCTCTAGTCTTTCAAGCTCTTGTACATATTCAGGTGTTTTACCTGGGAAGGGTGGGAACAGTTCAGCAGCAGCTGGCCTGGGGCTCAGCTCACCTTTATTCAGAGATGCCTCTGCACGATCCCCCAGCTTTGCAATGAGGACGCTCCTTGCGTGGGGTGTGGGTTGCTGGCTGTATGGGAGATGATTCCCCACCTCAGACCCATTTCAGAATTGTTTACCGCTGGAGCAAGTGCCCTGATAGGGTTTTCCTCTGTATAACTGGTGGGTTCAGGTTTTTTTTTTTTTCTTTTATGGTTCAAGTTAGATTTTATTCCTCTTTTATGTATTTATAGATATAAGCATGGAAATAATTCATTCCTGTAAATACATCTGTGTGAAGGGAAGAACTTTTTTCTGTATTATTTTTAAATATTATTTTTTTTAATTTTGAAATTTAATTTTATTTATTTTTTTATACAGCAGGTTATTATTAGTTATGTATTTTATGCATATACATGTATGCAGGTCAATCCCAATCTCCCAACTCATCCCACCACCACCACACCATGGCTTCCCACACTTGGTGTCCATACGTTTGTTCTCTACCTCTGTCTCTATTTCTTCCCTGCAAACCAGTTCATCTGTACCAGTTTTTAGGTTCCACATATATGCATTAATATACAATATTTGTTTTCCTCTTTCTGACTTACTTCATTCTGTATGACAGTCTCTAGATCCATCGATGTCTCTACAAATGACCCAGTTTCATTCCGTTTTATGGCTGAGTAATATTCCATTTTATACATGTACCACATCTTTATCCATTCATCTGTCTGTGGGCATTTAGGTTGCTTCCATTACCTGGCTATTGTAAATAGTGCTGCAATGAACATTGTGGTGAATGTGCCTTTTTGATTTATGGTGTTCTTTGGGTATATGCCCAGAAGTGGGATTGCTGGATCAGATGGTAATTCTATTTCTAGTTTTTTTTTTAACGAAACTCCATACTGTTCTCCATAGTGACTGTATCAATTTACATTCCCACCAATAGTGGAAGAGGGCTCCTTTTGTCCACACCCTCCCCAGAATTTGTTGTCTGTAGATTTTCTGATGATGCCGATTCTAACAGTGTGAGGTGATACCTCATTGTAGTTTTGATTTGCATTTCTCTAATAATAAGTGCTGTTGAGCAGCTTTTCATGTGCGTCTTGGCCATCTCTGTGTCTTCTTTGAAGAAACGTATCTTTAGATCTTCTGCCCAGTTTTGTATTGGGTTGTTTGTTTTTTTAATATTAAGCTGCATGAGCTGTTTATATATATTGGAGATTAAACCTTTGTCCATTGATTCGTTTGCAACTTTTCGCCCCTTCTGAGGGATGACTTTTTCCATTCCCGTTTTTTTAACCAAAAAGGAAAGAAAGAAAAAGAAGCAGAAAACTAATGTGCATAAAATATGCCTTTTGAAATGGTCGTTTTGAAATATGGACGTCCTTTGAAATTTTTGGTCGATATGTGACCCCAGCATTTGTTTTCAGGGCAGGTGTCATTTACGGGCCTGCAATGATTTTGAATATCAACTGACCATTAGCGCTGGGATTAAAGCTGCTGTTGTGTGAAACGGCCACAAGGTGGCAGCAGTTCTCCCTTACCAATTCTGGTTACTAGGGCAAGAGAGCCTCAATGGAAGTCGTGTTCTAGATTGGAATTTAGAATGGAATGTGCCAGGAGAAAGCCCCTCAAGTTTGTCTCCCTACTTCTTGTTCGTGTTTTTAATTTAATTTTTATTTTTTATTACAGCAAGTTTGATTACAATGTTTGGCTTGTTGGAGGTGTGGAAGATGTGGTTGTTTCTTTTACACATATACACATGTCTGTTTTTCCTGGGATCCTTTTCTCATGTACGTTATGACAGAATGTTGAGTAGTCTTTTGGTATTCCGTAGGTCTTTGGTGATTATATATGTCACCTGTGTTTGTATAAGTCTGTTAACCCCGATATCGTAATGAAACCAATCCTCACACCTTTCCATTGGTGAACCATAAGTTTGTTTAATGAATCTCTGATTGCCCTTCTCGGTGGAAATATCTGCCCTGGTATCCATTTTTAGGTAACACCTATAAGTGATATGATATGATATGTGTCTTTCACTTTCTGACTTACTGCAAGTCACGTGATTACCTCTAGACTCATCTACGGTGGTGCAAATGGCATTGTGTTCTTTTTTTCCTTGGCTTCTCTTCTGCCTTAGCGAGGTCCGTTTTCAACAATGTGATTGCCTGAGTGTTGTGGATTAGCTGACCTGGGCAGCCTTACCCTGCCGCCCAGCCCTCCCCAGGTGTGCCTGGTTGAGGTCAATATAAACAGCGCTCCAGGCAGCAATAGCCCCTGAAGCTGTTCCTGACTCCATATTCTCTGCCCCGTCAGCAGTCTCGGGGCGGTGCTGGTGGGAGGGAATGAGGGGCCACAGCTTTGTTGGTGGCCCGGTGTGAGTGGGGTTCTGCTGGCCTTTCTGCAGGAGTTGCCAGGCTGCCACCTGTAAAGAAGAGGATGTGTCACACATACCTTCCGCTGGAATTTCTCTCCGGACAGAGGTGAGGAAGGAAAAAAGCAGTGGGGGCCGGGACAGGTGGGGTATCTCAGGCAGGACAATGGAAAGCTTCCGGAAGAGCGCCCGGGGGCAGGACCACCCTGGCTGGCCTGCAGGCACCAAGTTGGCCTGCGTGCTGTTGCTGGTGTGGCTCCATGGCCCTTCCTCTAGTCTTTCAAGCCCTTGTACATATTCAGGTGTTTTACCTGGGAAGGGTGGGAACAGTTCAGCAGCAGCTGGCCTGGGGCTCAGCTCACCTTTATTCAGAGATGCCTCTGCACGATCCCCCAGCTTTGCAATGAGGACGCTCCTTGCGTGGGGTGTGGGTTGCTGGCTGTATGGGAGATGATTCCCCACCTCAGACCCATTTCAGAATTGTTTACCGCTGGAGCAAGTGCCCTGATAGGGTTTTCCTCTGTATAACTGGTGGGTTCAGGTTTTTTTTTTTTTTCTTTTATGGTTCAAGTTAGATTTTATTCCTCTTTTATGTATTTATAGATATAAGCATGGAAATAATTCATTCCTGTAAATACATCTGTGTGAAGGGAAGAACTTTTTTCTGTATTATTTTTAAATATTATTTTTTTTAATTTTGAAATTTAATTTTATTTATTTTTTTATACAGCAGGTTATTATTAGTTATGTATTTTATGCATATACATGTATGCAGGTCAATCCCAATCTCCCAACTCATCCCACCACCACCACACCATGGCTTCCCACACTTGGTGTCCATACGTTTGTTCTCTACCTCTGTCTCTATTTCTTCCCTGCAAACCAGTTCATCTGTACCAGTTTTTAGGTTCCACATATATGCATTAATATACAATATTTGTTTTCCTCTTTCTGACTGACTTCATTCTGTATGACAGTCTCTAGATCCATCGATGTCTCTACAAATGACCCAGTTTCATTCCGTTTTATGGCTGAGTAATATTCCATTTTATACATGTACCACATCTTTATCCATTCATCTGTCTGTGGGCATTTAGGTTGCTTCCATTACCTGGCTATTGTAAATAGTGCTGCAATGAACATTGTGGTGAATGTGCCTTTTTGATTTATGGTGTTCTTTGGGTATATGCCCAGAAGTGGGATTGCTGGATCAGATGGTAATTCTATTTCTAGTTTTTTTTTTAACGAAACTCCATACTGTTCTCCATAGTGACTGTATCAATTTACATTCCCACCAATAGTGGAAGAGGGCTCCTTTTGTCCACACCCTCCCCAGAATTTGTTGTCTGTAGATTTTCGGATGATGCCGATTCTAACAGTGTGAGGTGATACCTCATTGTAGTTTTGCTTTGCATTTCTCTAATAATTAGTGCTGTTGAGCAGCTTTTCATGTGCGTCTTGGCCATCTCTGTGTCTTCTTTGAAGAAACGTATCTTTAGATCTTCTGCCCATTTTTGTATTGGGTTGTTTGTTTTTTTTAATATTAAGCTGCATGAGCTGTTTATATATATTGGAGATTAAACCTTTGTCCATTGATTCGTTTGCAACTTTTCGCCCCTTCTGAGGGATGCCTTTTTCCATTCCCGCTTTTTTAACCAAAAAGGAAAGAAAGAAAAAGAAGCAGAAAACTAATGTGCATAAAATATGCCTTTTGAAATGGTCGTTTTGAAATATGGACGTCCTTTGAAATTTTTGGTCGATATGTGACCCCAGCATTTGTTTTCAGGGCAGGTGTCATTTACGGGCCTGCAATGATTTTGAATATCAACTGACCATTAGCGCTGGGATTAAAGCTGCTGTTGTGTGAAACGGCCACAAGGTGGCAGCAGTTCTCCCTTACCAATTCTGGTTACTAGGGCAAGAGAGCCTCAATGGAAGTCGTGTTCTAGATTGGAATTTAGAATGGAATGTGCCAGGAGAAAGCCCCTCAAGTTTGTCTCCCTACCTCTTGTTCGTGTTTTTAATTTAATTTTTATTTTTTATTACAGCAAGTTTGATTACAATGTTTGGCTTGTTGGAGGTGTGGAAGATGTGGTTGGTTCTTTTACACATATACACATGTCTGTTTTTCCTGGGATCCTTTTCTCATGTACGTTATGACAGAATGTTGAGTAGTCTTTTGGTATTCCGTAGGTCTTTGGTGATTATATATGTCACCTGTGTTTGTATAAGTCTGTTAACCCCGATATCGTAATGAAACCAATCCTCACACCTTTCCATTGGTGAACCATAAGTTTGTTTAATGAATCTCTGATTGCCCTTCTCGGTGGAAATATCTGCCCTGGTATCCATTTTTAGGTAACACCTATAAGTGATATGATATGATATGTGTCTTTCACTTTCTGACTTACTGCAAGTCACGTGATTACCTCTAGACTCATCTACGGTGGTGCAAATGGCATTGTGTTCTTTTTTTCCTTGGCTTCTCTTCTGCCTTAGCGAGGTCCGTTTTCAACAATGTGATTGCCTGAGTGTTGTGGATTAGCTGACCTGGGCAGCCTTACCCTGCCGCCCAGCCCTCCCCAGGTGTGCCTGGTTGAGGTCAATATAAACAGCGCTCCAGGCAGCAATAGCCCCTGAAGCTGTTCCTGACTCCATATTCTCTGCCCCGTCAGCAGTATCGGGGCGGTGCTGGTGGGAGGGAATGAGGGGCCACAGCTTTGTTGGTGGCCCGGTGTGAGTGGGGTTCTGCTGGCCTTTCTGCAGGAGTTGCCAGGCTGCCACCTGTAAAGAAGAGGATGTGTCACCCATACCTTCCGCTGGAATTTCTCTCCGGACAGAGGTGAGGAAGGAAAAAAGCAGTGGGGGCCGGGACAGGTGGGGTATCTCAGGCAGGACAATGGAAAGCTTCCGGAAGAGCGCCCGGGGGCAGGACCACCCTGGCTGGCCTGCAGGCACCAAGTTGGCCTGCGTGCTGTTGCTGGTGTGGCTCCATGGCCCTTCCTCTAGTCTTTCAAGCCCTTGTACATATTCAGGTGTTTTACCTGGGAAGGGTGGGAACAGTTCAGCAGCAGCTGGCCTGGGGCTCAGCTCACCTTTATTCAGAGATGCCTCTGCACGATCCCCCAGCTTTGCAATGAGGACGCTCCTTGCGTGGGGTGTGGGTTGCTGGCTGTATGGGAGATGATTCCCCACCTCAGACCCATTTCAGAATTGTTTACCGCTGGAGCAAGTGCCCTGATAGGGTTTTCCTCTGTATAACTGGTGGGTTCAGGTTTTTTTTTTTCTTTTATGGTTCAAGTTAGATTTTATTCCTCTTTTATGTATTTATAGATATAAGCATGGAAATAATTCATTCCTGTAAATACATCTGTGTGAAGGGAAGAACTTTTTTCTGTATTATTTTTAAATATTATTTTTTTTAATTTTGAAATTTAATTTTATTTATTTTTTTATACAGCAGGTTATTATTAGTTATGGATTTTATGCATATACATGTATGCAGGTCAATCCCAATCTCCCAACTCATCCCACCACCACCACACCATGGCTTCCCACACTTGGTGTCCATACGTTTGTTCTCTACCTCTGTCTCTATTTCTTCCCTGCAAACCAGTTCATCTGTACCAGTTTTTAGGTTCCACATATATGCATTAATATACAATATTTGTTTTCCTCTTTCTGACTTACTTCATTCTGTATGACAGTCTCTAGATCCATCGATGTCTCTACAAATGACCCAGTTTCATTCCGTTTTATGGCTGAGTAATATTCCATTTTATACATGTACCACATCTTTATCCATTCATCTGTCTGTGGGCATTTAGGTTGCTTCCATTACCTGGCTATTGTAAATAGTGCTGCAATGAACATTGTGGTGAATGTGCCTTTTTGATTTATGGTGTTCTTTGGGTATATGCCCAGAAGTGGGATTGCTGGATCAGATGGTAATTCTATTTCTAGTTTTTTTTTTTAACGAAACTCCATACTGTTCTCCATAGTGACTGTATCAATTTACATTCCCACCAATAGTGGAAGAGGGCTCCTTTTGTCCACACCCTCCCCAGAATTTGTTGTCTGTAGATTTTCTGATGATGCCGATTCTAACAGTGTGAGGTGATACCTCATTGTAGTTTTGATTTGCATTTCTCTAATAATTAGTGCTGTTGAGCAGCTTTTCATGTGCCTCTTGGCCATCTCTGTGTCTTCTTTGAAGAAACGTATCTTTAGATCTTCTGCCCATTTTTGTATTGGGTTGTTTGCTTTTTTTAATATTAAGCTGCATGAGCTGTTTATATATATTGGAGATTAAACCTTTGTCCATTGATTCGTTTGCAACTTTTCGCCCCTTCTGAGGGATGACTTTTTCCATTCCCGTTTTTTTAACCAAAAAGGAAAGAAAGAAAAAGAAGCAGAAAACTAATGTGCATAAAATATGCCTTTTGAAATGGTCGTTTTGAAATATGGACGTCCTTTGAAATTTTTGGTCGATATGTGACCCCAGCATTTGTTTTCAGGGCAGGTGTCATTTACGGGCCTGCAATGATTTTGAATATCAACTGACCATTAGCGCTGGGATTAAAGCTGCTGTTGTGTGAAACGGCCACAAGGTGGCAGCAGTTCTCCCTTACCAATTCTGGTTACTAGGGCAAGAGAGCCTCAATGGAAGTCGTGTTCTAGATTGGAATTTAGAATGGAATGTGCCAGGAGAAAGCCCCTCAAGTTTGTCTCCCTACCTCTTGTTCGTGTTTTTAATTTAATTTTTATTTTTTATTACAGCAAGTTTGATTACAATGTTTGGCTTGTTGGAGGTGTGGAAGATGTGGTTGGTTCTTTTACACATATACACATGTCTGTTTTTCCTGGGATCCTTTTCTCATGTACGTTATGACAGAATGTTGAGTAGTCTTTTGGTATTCCGTAGGTCTTTGGTGATTATATATGTCACCTGTGTTTGTATAAGTCTGTTAACCCCGATATCGTAATGAAACCAATCCTCACACCTTTCCATTGGTGAACCATAAGTTTGTTTAATGAATCTCTGATTGCCCTTCTCGGTGGAAATATCTGCCCTGGTATCCATTTTTAGGTAACACCTATAAGTGATATGATATGATATGTGTCTTTCACTTTCTGACTTACTGCAAGTCACGTGATTACCTCTAGACTCATCTACGGTGGTGCAAATGGCATTGTGTTCTTTTTTTCCTTGGCTTCTCTTCTGCCTTAGCGAGGTCCGTTTTCAACAATGTGATTGCCTGAGTGTTGTGGATTAGCTGACCTGGGCAGCCTTACCCTGCCGCCCAGCCCTCCCCAGGTGTGCCTGGTTGAGGTCAATATAAACAGCGCTCCAGGCAGCAATAGCCCCTGAAGCTGTTCCTGACTCCATATTCTCTGCCCCGTCAGCAGTCTCGGGGCGGTGCTGGTGGGAGGGAATGAGGGGCCACAGCTTTGTTGGTGGCCCGGTGTGAGTGGGGTTCTGCTGGCCTTTCTGCAGGAGTTGCCAGGCTGCCACCTGTAAAGAAGAGGATGTGTCACCCATACCTTCCGCTGGAATTTCTCTCCGGACAGAGGTGAGGAAGGAAAAAAGCAGTGGGGGCCGGGACAGGTGGGGTATCTCAGGCAGGACAATGGAAAGCTTCCGGAAGAGCGCCCGGGGGCAGGACCACCCTGGCTGGCCTGCAGGCACCAAGTTGGCCTGCGTGCTGTTGCTGGTGTGGCTCCATGGCCCTTCCTCTAGTCTTTCAAGCCCTTGTACATATTCAGGTGTTTTACCTGGGAAGGGTGGGAACAGTTCAGCAGCAGCTGGCCTGGGGCTCAGCTCACCTTTATTCAGAGATGCCTCTGCACGATCCCCCAGCTTTGCAATGAGGACGCTCCTTGCGTGGGGTGTGGGTTGCTGGCTGTATGGGAGATGATTCCCCACCTCAGACCCATTTCAGAATTGTTTACCGCTGGAGCAAGTGCCCTGATAGGGTTTTCCTCTGTATAACTGGTGGGTTCAGGTTTTTTTTTTTTCTTTTATGGTTCAAGTTAGATTTTATTCCTCTTTTATGTATTTATAGATATAAGCATGGAAATAATTCATTCCTGTAAATACATCTGTGTGAAGGGAAGAACTTTTTTCTGTATTATTTTTAAATATTATTTTTTTTAATTTTGAAATTTAATTTTATTTATTTTTTTATACAGCAGGTTATTATTAGTTATGTATTTTATGCATATACATGTATGCAGGTCAATCCCAATCTCCCAACTCATCCCACCACCACCACACCATGGCTTCCCACACTTGGTGTCCATACGTTTGTTCTCTACCTCTGTCTCTATTTCTTCCCTGCAAACCAGTTCATCTGTACCAGTTTTTAGGTTCCACATATATGCATTAATATACAATATTTGTTTTCCTCTTTCTGACTGACTTCATTCTGTATGACAGTCTCTAGATCCATCGATGTCTCTACAAATGACCCAGTTTCATTCCGTTTTATGGCTGAGTAATATTCCATTTTATACATGTACCACATCTTTATCCATTCATCTGTCTGTGGGCATTTAGGTTGCTTCCATTACCTGGCTATTGTAAATAGTGCTGCAATGAACATTGTGGTGAATGTGCCTTTTTGATTTATGGTGTTCTTTGGGTATATGCCCAGAAGTGGGATTGCTGGATCAGATGGTAATTCTATTTCTAGTTTTTTTTTTAACGAAACTCCATACTGTTCTCCATAGTGACTGTATCAATTTACATTCCCACCAATAGTGGAAGAGGGCTCCTTTTGTCCACACCCTCCCCAGAATTTGTTGTCTGTAGATTTTCTGATGATGCCGATTCTAACAGTGTGAGGTGATACCTCATTGTAGTTTTGATTTGCATTTCTCTAATAATTAGTGCTGTTGAGCAGCTTTTCATGTGCCTCTTGGCCATCTCTGTGTCTTCTTTGAAGAAACGTATCTTTAGATCTTCTGCCCATTTTTGTATTGGGTTGTTTGCTTTTTTTAATATTAAGCTGCATGAGCTGTTTATATATATTGGAGATTAAACCTTTGTCCATTGATTCGTTTGCAACTTTTCGCCCCTTCTGAGGGATGCCTTTTTCCATTCCCGTTTTTTTAACCAAAAAGGAAAGAAAGAAAAAGAAGCAGAAAACTAATGTGCATAAAATATGCCTTTTGAAATGGTCGTTTTGAAATATGGACGTCCTTTGAAATTTTTGGTCGATATGTGACCCCAGCATTTGTTTTCAGGGCAGGTGTCATTTACGGGCCTGCAATGATTTTGAATATCAACTGACCATTAGCGCTGGGATTAAAGCTGCTGTTGTGTGAAACGGCCACAAGGTGGCAGCAGTTCTCCCTTACCAATTCTGGTTACTAGGGCAAGAGAGCCTCAATGGAAGTCGTGTTCTAGATTGGAATTTAGAATGGAATGTGCCAGGAGAAAGCCCCTCAAGTTTGTCTCCCTACCTCTTGTTTGTGTTTTTAATTTAATTTTTATTTTTTATTACAGCAAGTTTGATTACAATGTTTGGCTTGTTGGAGGTGTGGAAGATGTGGTTGGTTCTTTTACACATATACACATGTCTGTTTTTCCTGGGATCCTTTTCTCATGTACGTTATGACAGAATGTTGAGTAGTCTTTTGGTATTCCGTAGGTCTTTGGTGATTATATATGTCACCTGTGTTTGTATAAGTCTGTTAACCCCGATATCGTAATGAAACCAATCCTCACACCTTTCCATTGGTGAACCATAAGTTTGTTTAATGAATCTCTGATTGCCCTTCTCGGTGGAAATATCTGCCCTGGTATCCATTTTTAGGTAACACCTATAAGTGATATGATATGATATGTGTCTTTCACTTTCTGACTTACTGCAAGTCACGTGATTACCTCTAGAATCATCTACGGTGGTGCAAATGGCATTGTGTTCTTTTTTTCCTTGGCTTCTCTTCTGCCTTAGCGAGGTCCGTTTTCAACAATGTGATTGCCTGAGTGTTGTGGATTAGCTGACCTGGGCAGCCTTACCCTGCCGCCCAGCCCTCCCCAGGTGTGCCTGGTTGAGGTCAATATAAACAGCGCTCCAGGCAGCAATAGCCCCTGAAGCTGTTCCTGACTCCATATTCTCTGCCCCGTCAGCAGTCTCGGGGCGGTGCTGGTGGGAGGGAATGAGGGGCCACAGCTTTGTTGGTGGCCCGGTGTGAGTGGGGTTCTGCTGGCCTTTCTGCAGGAGTTGCCAGGCTGCCACCTGTAAAGAAGAGGATGTGTCACCCATACCTTCCGCTGGAATTTCTCTCCGGACAGAGGTGAGGAAGGAAAAAAGCAGTGGGGGCCGGGACAGGTGGGGTATCTCAGGCAGGACAATGGAAAGCTTCCGGAAGAGCGCCCGGGGGCAGGACCACCCTGGCTGGCCTGCAGGCACCAAGTTGGCCTGCGTGCTGTTGCTGGTGTGGCTCCATGGCCCTTCCTCTAGTCTTTCAAGCCCTTGTACATATTCAGGTGTTTTACCTGGGAAGGGTGGGAACAGTTCAGCAGCAGCTGGCCTGGGGCTCAGCTCACCTTTATTCAGAGATGCCTCTGCACGATCCCCCAGCTTTGCAATGAGGACGCTCCTTGCGTGGGGTGTGGTTTGCTGGCTGTATGGGAGATGATTCCCCACCTCAGACCCATTTCAGAATTGTTTACCGCTGGAGCAAGTGCCCTGATAGGGTTTTCCTCTGTATAACTGGTGGGTTCAGGTTTTTTTTTTTTCTTTTATGGTTCAAGTTAGATTTTATTCCTCTTTTATGTATTTATAGATATAAGCATGGAAATAATTCATTCCTGTAAATACATCTGTGTGAAGGGAAGAACTTTTTTCTGTATTATTTTTAAATATTATTTTTTTTAATTTTGAAATTTAATTTTATTTATTTTTTTATACAGCAGGTTATTATTAGTTATGTATTTTATGCATATACATGTATGCAGGTCAATCCCAATCTCCCAACTCATCCCACCACCACCACACCATGGCTTCCCACACTTGGTGTCCATACGTTTGTTCTCTACCTCTGTCTCTATTTCTTCCCTGCAAACCAGTTCATCTGTACCAGTTTTTAGGTTCCACATATATGCATTAATATACAATATTTGTTTTCCTCTTTCTGACTTACTTCATTCCGTATGACAGTCTCTAGATCCATCGATGTCTCTACAAATGACCCAGTTTCATTCCGTTTTATGGCTGAGTAATATTCCATTTTATACATGTACCACATCTTTATCCATTCATCTGTCTGTGGGCATTTAGGTTGCTTCCATTACCTGGCTATTGTAAATAGTGCTGCAATGAACATTGTGGTGAATGTGCCTTTTTGATTTATGGTGTTCTTTGGGTATATGCCCAGAAGTGGGATTGCTGGATCAGATGGTAAGTCTATTTCTAGTTTTTTTTTTTTTTAACGAAACTCCATACTGTTCTCCATAGTGACTGTATCAATTTACATTCCCACCAATAGTGGAAGAGGGCTCCTTTTGTCCACACCCTCCCCAGAATTTGTTGTCTGTAGATTTTCTGATGATGCCGATTCTAACAGTGTGAGGTGATACCTCATTGTAGTTTTGATTTGCATTTCTCTAATAATTAGTGCTGTTGAGCAGCTTTTCATGTGCGTCTTGGCCATCTCTGTGTCTTCTTTGAAGAAACGTATCTTTAGATCTTCTGCCCATTTTTGTATTGGGTTGTTTGTTTTTTTTAATATTAAGCTGCATGAGCTGTTTATATATATTGGAGATTAAACCTTTGTCCATTGATTCGTTTGCAACTTTTCGCCCCTTCTGAGGGATGCCTTTTTCCATTCCCGTTTTTTTAACCAAAAAGGAAAGAAAGAAAAAGAAGCAGAAAACTAATGTGCATAAAATATGCCTTTTGAAATGGTCGTTTTGAAATATGGACGTCCTTTGAATTTTTTGGTCGATATGTGACCCCAGCATTTGTTTTCAGGGCAGGTGTCATTTACGGGCCTGCAATGATTTTGAATATCAACTGACCATTAGCGCTGGGATTAAAGCTGCTGTTGTGTGAAACGGCCACAAGGTGGCAGCAGTTCTCCCTTACCAATTCTGGTTACTAGGGCAAGAGAGCCTCAATGGAAGTCGTGTTCTAGATTGGAATTTAGAATGGAATGTGCCAGGAGAAAGCCCCTCAAGTTTGTCTCCCTACTTCTTGTTCGTGTTTTTAATTTAATTTTTATTTTTTATTACAGCAAGTTTGATTGTTGGAGGTGTGGAAGATGTGGTTGGTTCTTTTACACATATACACATGTCTGTTTTTCCTGGGATCCTTTTCTCATGTACGTTATGACAGAATGTTGAGTAGTCTTTTGGTATTCCGTAGGTCTTTGGTGATTATATATGTCACCTGTGTTTGTATAAGTCTGTTAACCCCGATATCGTAATGAAACCAATCCTCACACCTTTCCATTGGTGAACCATAAGTTTGTTTAATGAATTGTTTAATGAATCTCTGATTGCCCTTCTCGGTGGAAATATCTGCCCTGGTATCCATTTTTAGGTAACACCTATAAGTGATATGATATGATATGTGTCTTTCACTTTCTGACTTACTGCAAGTCACGTGATTACCTCTAGACTCATCTACGGTGGTGCAAATGGCATTGTGTTCTTTTTTTCCTTGGCTTCTCTTCTGCCTTAGCGAGGTCCGTTTTCAACAATGTGATTGCCTGAGTGTTGTGGATTAGCTGACCTGGGCAGCCTTACCCTGCCGCCCAGCCCTCCCCAGGTGTGCCTGGTTGAGGTCAATATAAACAGCGCTCCAGGCAGCAATAGCCCCTGAAGCTGTTCCTGACTCCATATTCTCTGCCCCGTCAGCAGTCTCGGGGCGGTGCTGGTGGGAGGGAATGAGGGGCCACAGCTTTGTTGGTGGCCCGGTGTGAGTGGGGTTCTGCTGGCCTTTCTGCAGGAGTTGCCAGGCTGCCACCTGTAAAGAAGAGGATGTGTCACCCATACCTTCCGCTGGAATTTCTCTCCGGACAGAGGTGAGGAAGGAAAAAAGCAGTGGGGGCCGGGACAGGTGGGGTATCTCAGGCAGGACAATGGAAAGCTTCCGGAAGAGCGCCCGGGGGCAGGACCACCCTGGCTGGCCTGCAGGCACCAAGTTGGCCTGCGTGCTGTTGCTGGTGTGGCTCCATGGCCCTTCCTCTAGTCTTTCAAGCCCTTGTACATATTCAGGTGTTTTACCTGGGAAGGGTGGGAACAGTTCAGCAGCAGCTGGCCTGGGGCTCAGCTCACCTTTATTCAGAGATGCCTCTGCACGATCCCCCAGCTTTGCAATGAGGACGCTCCTTGCGTGGGGTGTGGGTTGCTGGCTGTATGGGAGATGATTCCCCACCTCAGACCCATTTCAGAATTGTTTACCGCTGGAGCAAGTGCCCTGATAGGGTTTTCCTCTGTATAACTGGTGGGTTCAGGTTTTTTTTTTCTTTTATGGTTCAAGTTAGATTTTATTCCTCTTTTATGTATTTATAGATATAAGCATGGAAATAATTCATTCCTGTAAATACATCTGTGTGAAGGGAAGAACTTTTTTCTGTATTATTTTTAAATATTATTTTTTTTAATTTTGAAATTTAATTTTATTTATTTTTTTATACAGCAGGTTATTATTAGTTATGGATTTTATGCATATACATGTATGCAGGTCAATCCCAATCTCCCAACTCATCCCACCACCACCACACCATGGCTTCCCACACTTGGTGTCCATACGTTTGTTCTCTACCTCTGTCTCTATTTCTTCCCTGCAAACCAGTTCATCTGTACCAGTTTTTAGGTTCCACATATATGCATTAATATACAATATTTGTTTTCCTCTTTCTGACTTACTTCATTCTGTATGACAGTCTCTAGATCCATCGATGTCTCTACAAATGACCCAGTTTCATTCCGTTTTATGGCTGAGTAATATTCCATTTTATACATGTACCACAGCTTTATCCATTCATCTGTCTGTGGGCATTTAGGTTGCTTCCATTACCTGGCTATTGTAAATAGTGCTGCAATGAACATTGTGGTGAATGTGCCTTTTTGATTTATGGTGTTCTTTGGGTATATGCCCAGAAGTGGGATTGCTGGATCAGATGGTAATTCTATTTCTAGTTTTTTTTTTAACGAAACTCCATACTGTTCTCCATAGTGACTGTATCAATTTACATTCCCACCAATAGTGGAAGAGGGCTCCTTTTGTCCACACCCTCCCCAGAATTTGTTGTCTGTAGATTTTCTGATGATGCCGATTCTAACAGTGTGAGGTGATACCTCATTGTAGTTTTGATTTGCATTTCTCTAATAATTAGTGCTGTTGAGCAGCTTTTCATGTGCCTCTTGGCCATCTCTGTGTCTTCTTTGAAGAAACGTATCTTTAGATCTTCTGCCCATTTTTGTATTGGGTTGTTTGCTTTTTTTAATATTAAGCTGCATGAGCTGTTTATATATATTGGAGATTAAACCTTTGTCCATTGATTCGTTTGCAACTTTTCGCCCCTTCTGAGGGATGCCTTTTTCCATTCCCGTTTTTTTAACCAAAAAGGAAAGAAAGAAAAAGAAGCAGAAAACTAATGTGCATAAAATATGCCTTTTGAAATGGTCGTTTTGAAATATGGACGTCCTTTGAAATTTTTGGTCGATATGTGACCCCAGCATTTGTTTTCAGGGCAGGTGTCATTTACGGGCCTGCAATGATTTTGAATATCAACTGACCATTAGCGCTGGGATTAAAGCTGCTGTTGTGTGAAACGGCCACAAGGTGGCAGCAGTTCTCCCTTACCAATTCTGGTTACTAGGGCAAGAGAGCCTCAATGGAAGTCGTGTTCTAGATTGGAATTTAGAATGGAATGTGCCAGGAGAAAGCCCCTCAAGTTTGTCTCCCTACTTCTTGTTCGTGTTTTTAATTTAATTTTTATTTTTTATTACAGCAAGTTTGATTACAATGTTTGGCTTGTTGGAGGTGTGGAAGATGTGGTTGGTTCTTTTACACATATACACATGTCTGTTTTTCCTGGGATCCTTTTCTCATGTACGTTATGACAGAATGTTGAGTAGTCTTTTGGTATTCCGTAGGTCTTTGGTGATTATATATGTCACCTGTGTTTGTATAAGTCTGTTAACCCCGATATCGTAATGAAACCAATCCTCACACCTTTCCATTGGTGAACCATAAGTTTGTTTAATGAATCTCTGATTGCCCTTCTCGGTGGAAATATCTGCCCTGGTATCCATTTTTAGGTAACACCTATAAGTGATATGATATGATATGTGTCTTTCACTTTCTGACTTACTGCAAGTCACGTGATTACCTCTAGACTCATCTACGGTGGTGCAAATGGCATTGTGTTCTTTTTTTCCTTGGCTTCTCTTCTGCCTTAGCGAGGTCCGTTTTCAACAATGTGATTGCCTGAGTGTTGTGGATTAGCTGACCTGGGCAGCCTTACCCTGCCGCCCAGCCCTCCCCAGGTGTGCCTGGTTGAGGTCAATATAAACAGCGCTCCAGGCAGCAATAGCCCCTGAAGCTGTTCCTGACTCCATATTCTCTGCCCCGTCAGCAGTCTCGGGGCGGTGCTGGTGGGAGGGAATGAGGGGCCACAGCTTTGTTGGTGGCCCGGTGTGAGTGGGGTTCTGCTGGCCTTTCTGCAGGAGTTGCCAGGCTGCCACCTGTAAAGAAGAGGATGTGTCACCCATACCTTCCGCTGGAATTTCTCTCCGGACAGAGGTGAGGAAGGAAAAAAGCAGTGGGGGCCGGGACAGGTGGGGTATCTCAGGCAGGACAATGGAAAGCTTCCGGAAGAGCGCCCGGGGGCAGGACCACCCTGGCTGGCCTGCAGGCACCAAGTTGGCCTGCGTGCTGTTGCTGGTGTGGCTCCATGGCCCTTCCTCTAGTCTTTCAAGCCCTTGTACATATTCAGGTGTTTTACCTGGGAAGGGTGGGAACAGTTCAGCAGCAGCTGGCCTGGGGCTCAGCTCACCTTTATTCAGAGATGCCTCTGCACGATCCCCCAGCTTTGCAATGAGGACGCTCCTTGCGTGGGGTGTGGGTTGCTGGCTGTATGGGAGATGATTCCCCACCTCAGACCCATTTCAGAATTGTTTACCGCTGGAGCAAGTGCCCTGATAGGGTTTTCCTCTGTATAACTGGTGGGTTCAGGTTTTTTTTTTCTTTTATGGTTCAAGTTAGATTTTATTCCTCTTTTATGTATTTATAGATATAAGCATGGAAATAATTCATTCCTGTAAATACATCTGTGTGAAGGGAAGAACTTTTTTCTGTATTATTTTTAAATATTATTTTTTTTAATTTTGAAATTTAATTTTATTTATTTTTTTATACAGCAGGTTATTATTAGTTATGTATTTTATGCATATACATGTATGCAGGTCAATCCCAATCTCCCAACTCATCCCACCACCACCACACCATGGCTTCCCACACTTGGTGTCCATACGTTTGTTCTCTACCTCTGTCTCTATTTCTTCCCTGCAAACCAGTTCATCTGTACCAGTTTTTAGGTTCCACATATATGCATTAATATACAATATTTGTTTTCCTCTTTCTGACTTACTTCATTCTGTATGACAGTCTCTAGATCCATCGATGTCTCTACAAATGACCCAGTTTCATTCCGTTTTATGGCTGAGTAATATTCCATTTTATACATGTACCACATCTTTATCCATTCATCTGTCTGTGGGCATTTAGGTTGCTTCCATTACCTGGCTATTGTAAATAGTGCTGCAATGAACATTGTGGTGAATGTGCCTTTTTGATTTATGGTGTTCTTTGGGTATATGCCCAGAAGTGGGATTGCTGGATCAGATGGTAATTCTATTTCTAGTTTTTTTTTTTAACGAAACTCCATACTGTTCTCCATAGTGACTGTATCAATTTACATTCCCACCAATAGTGGGAGAGGGCTCCTTTTGTCCACACCCTCCCCAGAATTTGTTGTCTGTAGATTTTCTGATGATGCCGATTCTAACAGTGTGAGGTGATACCTCATTGTAGTTTTGATTTGCATTTCTCTAATAATTAGTGCTGTTGAGCAGCTTTTCATGTGCGTCTTGGCCATCTCTGTGTCTTCTTTGAAGAAACGTATCTTTAGATCTTCTGCCCATTTTTGTATTGGGTTGTTTGTTTTTTTTAATATTAAGCTGCATGAGCTGTTTATATATATTGGAGATTAAACCTTTGTCCATTGATTCGTTTGCAACTTTTCGCCCCTTCTGAGGGATGCCTTTTTCCATTCCCGTTTTTTTAACCAAAAAAGAAAGAAAGAAAAAGAAGCAGAAAACTAATGTGCATAAAATATGCCTTTTGAAATGGTCGTTTTGAAATATGGACGTCCTTTGAATTTTTTGGTCGATATGTGACCCCAGCATTTGTTTTCAGGGCAGGTGTCATTTACGGGCCTGCAATGATTTTGAATATCAACTGACCATTAGCGCTGGGATTAAAGCTGCTGTTGTGTGAAACGGCCACAAGGTGGCAGCAGTTCTCCCTTACCAATTCTGGTTACTAGGGCAAGAGAGACTCAATGGAAGTCGTGTTCTAGATTGGAATTTAGAATGGAATGTGCCAGGAGAAAGCCCCTCAAGTTTGTCTCCCTACTTCTTGTTCGTGTTTTTAATTTAATTTTTATTTTTTATTACAGCAAGTTTGATTACAATGTTTGGCTTGTTGGAGGTGTGGAAGATGTGGTTGGTTCTTTTACACATATACACATGTCTGTTTTTCCTGGGATCCTTTTCTCATGTACGTTATGACAGAATGTTGAGTAGTCTTTTGGTATTCCGTAGGTCTTTGGTGATTATATATGTCACCTGTGTTTGTATAAGTCTGTTAACCCCGATATCGTAATGAAACCAATCCTCACACCTTTCCATTGGTGAACCATAAGTTTGTTTAATGAATCTCTGATTGCCCTTCTCGGTGGAAATATCTGCCCTGGTATCCATTTTTAGGTAACACCTATAAGTGATATGATATGATATGTGTCTTTCACTTTCTGACTTACTGCAAGTCACGTGATTACCTCTAGACTCATCTACGGTGGTGCAAATGGCATTGTGTTCTTTTTTTCCTTGGCTTCTCTTCTGCCTTAGCGAGGTCCGTTTTCAACAATGTGATTGCCTGAGTGTTGTGGATTAGCTGACCTGGGCAGCCTTACCCTGCCGCCCAGCCCTCCCCAGGTGTGCCTGGTTGAGGTCAATATAAACAGCGCTCCAGGCAGCAATAGCCCCTGAAGCTGTTCCTGACTCCATATTCTCTGCCCCGTCAGCAGTCTCGGGGCGGTGCTGGTGGGAGGGAATGAGGGGCCACAGCTTTGTTGGTGGCCCGGTGTGAGTGGGGTTCTGCTGGCCTTTCTGCAGGAGTTGCCAGGCTGCCACCTGTAAAGAAGAGGATGTGTCACCCATACCTTCCGCTGGAATTTCTCTCCGGACAGAGGTGAGGAAGGAAAAAAGCAGTGGGGGCCGGGACAGGTGGGGTATCTCAGGCAGGACAATGGAAAGCTTCCGGAAGAGCGCCCGGGGGCAGGACCACCCTGGCTGGCCTGCAGGCACCAAGTTGGCCTGCGTGCTGTTGCTGGTGTGGCTCCATGGCCCTTCCTCTAGTCTTTCAAGCCCTTGTACATATTCAGGTGTTTTACCTGGGAAGGGTGGGAACAGTTCAGCAGCAGCTGGCCTGGGGCTCAGCTCACCTTTATTCAGAGATGCCTCTGCACGATCCCCCAGCTTTGCAATGAGGACGCTCCTTGCGTGGGGTGTGGGTTGCTGGCTGTATGGGAGATGATTCCCCACCTCAGACCCATTTCAGAATTGTTTACCGCTGGAGCAAGTGCCCTGATAGGGTTTTCCTCTGTATAACTGGTGGGTTCAGGTTTTTTTTTTTCTTTTATGGTTCAAGTTAGATTTTATTCCTCTTTTATGTATTTATAGATATAAGCATGGAAATAATTCATTCCTGTAAATACATCTGTGTGAAGGGAAGAACTTTTTTCTGTATTATTTTTAAATATTATTTTTTTTAATTTTGAAATTTAATTTTATTTATTTTTTTATACAGCAGGTTATTATTAGTTATGTATTTTATGCATATACATGTATGCAGGTCAATCCCAATCTCCCAACTCATCCCACCACCACCACACCATGGCTTCCCACACTTGGTGTCCATACGTTTGTTCTCTACCTCTGTCTCTATTTCTTCCCTGCAAACCAGTTCATCTGTACCAGTTTTTAGGTTCCACATATATGCATTAATATACAATATTTGTTTTCCTCTTTCTGACTTACTTCATTCTGTATGACAGTCTCTAGATCCATCGATGTCTCTACAAATGACCCAGTTTCATTCCGTTTTATGGCTGAGTAATATTCCATTTTATACATGTACCACATCTTTATCCATTCATCTGTCTGTGGGCATTTAGGTTGCTTCCATTACCTGGCTATTGTAAATAGTGCTGCAATGAACATTGTGGTGAATGTGCCTTTTTGATTTATGGTGTTCTTTGGGTATATGCCCAGAAGTGGGATTGCTGGATCAGATGGTAATTCTATTTCTAGTTTTTTTTTTTAACGAAACTCCATACTGTTCTCCATAGTGACTGTATCAATTTACATTCCCACCAATAGTGGGAGAGGGCTCCTTTTGTCCACACCCTCCCCAGAATTTGTTGTCTGTAGATTTTCTGATGATGCCGATTCTAACAGTGTGAGGTGATACCTCATTGTAGTTTTGATTTGCATTTCTCTAATAATTAGTGCTGTTGAGCAGCTTTTCATGTGCGTCTTGGCCATCTCTGTGTCTTCTTTGAAGAAACGTATCTTTAGATCTTCTGCCCATTTTTGTATTGGGTTGTTTGTTTTTTTTAATATTAAGCTGCATGAGCTGTTTATATATATTGGAGATTAAACCTTTGTCCATTGATTCGTTTGCAACTTTTCGCCCCTTCTGAGGGATGCCTTTTTCCATTCCCGTTTTTTTAACCAAAAAAGAAAGAAAGAAAAAGAAGCAGAAAACTAATGTGCATAAAATATGCCTTTTGAAATGGTCGTTTTGAAATATGGACGTCCTTTGAAATTTTTGGTCGATATGTGACCCCAGCATTTGTTTTCAGGGCAGGTGTCATTTACGGGCCTGCAATGATTTTGAATATCAACTGACCATTAGCGCTGGGATTAAAGCTGCTGTTGTGTGAAACGGCCACAAGGTGGCAGCAGTTCTCCCTTACCAATTCTGGTTACTAGGGCAAGAGAGACTCAATGGAAGTCGTGTTCTAGATTGGAATTTAGAATGGAATGTGCCAGGAGAAAGCCCCTCAAGTTTGTCTCCCTACTTCTTGTTCGTGTTTTTAATTTAATTTTTATTTTTTATTACAGCAAGTTTGATTACAATGTTTGGCTTGTTGGAGGTGTGGAAGATGTGGTTGGTTCTTTTACACATATACACATGTCTGTTTTTCCTGGGATCCTTTTCTCATGTACGTTATGACAGAATGTTGAGTAGTCTTTTGGTATTCCGTAGGTCTTTGGTGATTATATATGTCACCTGTGTTTGTATAAGTCTGTTAACCCCGATATCGTAATGAAACCAATCCTCACACCTTTCCATTGGTGAACCATAAGTTTGTTTAATGAATCTCTGATTGCCCTTCTCGGTGGAAATATCTGCCCTGGTATCCATTTTTAGGTAAAACCTATAAGTGATATGATATGATATGTGTCTTTCACTTTCTGACTTACTGCAAGTCACGTGATTACCTCTAGACTCATCTACGGTGGTGCAAATGGCATTGTGTTCTTTTTTTCCTTGGCTTCTCTTCTGCCTTAGCGAGGTCCGTTTTCAACAATGTGATTGCCTGAGTGTTGTGGATTAGCTGACCTGGGCAGCCTTACCCTGCCGCCCAGCCCTCCCCAGGTGTGCCTGGTTGAGGTCAATATAAACAGCGCTCCAGGCAGCAATAGCCCCTGAAGCTGTTCCTGACTCCATATTCTCTGCCCCGTCAGCAGTCTCGGGGCGGTGCTGGTGGGAGGGAATGAGGGGCCACAGCTTTGTTGGTGGCCCGGTGTGAGTGGGGTTCTGCTGGCCTTTCTGCAGGAGTTGCCAGGCTGCCACCTGTAAAGAAGAGGATGTGTCACCCATACCTTCCGCTGGAATTTCTCTCCGGACAGAGGTGAGGAAGGAAAAAAGCAGTGGGGGCCGGGACAGGTGGGGTATCTCAGGCAGGACAATGGAAAGCTTCCGGAAGAGCGCCCGGGGGCAGGACCACCCTGGCTGGCCTGCAGGCACCAAGTTGGCCTGCGTGCTGTTGCTGGTGTGGCTCCATGGCCCTTCCTCTAGTCTTTCAAGCCCTTGTACATATTCAGGTGTTTTACCTGGGAAGGGTGGGAACAGTTCAGCAGCAGCTGGCCTGGGGCTCAGCTCACCTTTATTCAGAGATGCCTCTGCACGATCCCCCAGCTTTGCAATGAGGACGCTCCTTGCGTGGGGTGTGGGTTGCTGGCTGTATGGGAGATGATTCCCCACCTCAGACCCATTTCAGAATTGTTTACCGCTGGAGCAAGTGCCCTGATAGGGTTTTCCTCTGTATAACTGGTGGGTTCAGGTTTTTTTTTTTCTTTTATGGTTCAAGTTAGAGTTTATTCCTCTTTTATGTATTTATAGATATAAGCATGGAAATAATTCATTCCTGTAAATACATCTGTGTGAAGGGAAGAACTTTTTTCTGTATTATTTTTAAATATTATTTTTTTTAATTTTGAAATTTAATTTTATTTATTTTTTTATACAGCAGGTTATTATTAGTTATGTATTTTATGCATATACATGTATGCAGGTCAATCCCAATCTCCCAACTCATCCCACCACCACCACACCATGGCTTCCCACACTTGGTGTCCATACGTTTGTTCTCTACCTCTGTCTCTATTTCTTCCCTGCAAACCAGTTCATCTGTACCAGTTTTTAGGTTCCACATATATGCATTAATATACAATATTTGTTTTCCTCTTTCTGACTGACTTCATTCTGTATGACAGTCTCTAGATCCATCGATGTCTCTACAAATGACCCAGTTTCATTCCGTTTTATGGCTGAGTAATATTCCATTTTATACATGTACCACATCTTTATCCATTCATCTGTCTGTGGGCATTTAGGTTGCTTCCATTACCTGGCTATTGTAAATAGTGCTGCAATGAACATTGTGGTGAATGTGCCTTTTTGATTTATGGTGTTCTTTGGGTATATGCCCAGAAGTGGGATTGCTGGATCAGATGGTAATTCTATTTCTAGTTTTTTTTTTTAACGAAACTCCATACTGTTCTCCATAGTGACTGTATCAATTTACATTCCCACCAATAGTGGGAGAGGGCTCCTTTTGTCCACACCCTCCCCAGAATTTGTTGTCTGTAGATTTTCTGATGATGCCGATTCTAACAGTGTGAGGTGATACCACATTGTAGTTTTGATTTGCATTTCTCTAATAATTAGTGCTGTTGAGCAGCTTTTCATGTGCGTCTTGGCCATCTCTGTGTCTTCTTTGAAGAAACGTATCTTTAGATCTTCTGCCCATTTTTGTATTGGGTTGTTTGTTTTTTTTAATATTAAGCTGCATGAGCTGTTTATATATATTGGAGATTAAACCTTTGTCCATTGATTCGTTTGCAACTTTTCGCCCCTTCTGAGGGATGCCTTTTTCCATTCCCGTTTTTTTAACCAAAAAGGAAAGAAAGAAAAAGAAGCAGAAAACTAATGTGCATAAAATATGCCTTTTGAAATGGTCGTTTTGAAATATGGACGTCCTTTGAATTTTTTGGTCGATATGTGACCCCAGCATTTGTTTTCAGGGCAGGTGTCATTTACGGGCCTGCAATGATTTTGAATATCAACTGACCATTAGCGCTGGGATTAAAGCTGCTGTTGTGTGAAACGGCCACAAGGTGGCAGCAGTTCTCCCTTACCAATTCTGGTTACTAGGGCAAGAGAGCCTCAATGGAAGTCGTGTTCTAGATTGGAATTTAGAATGGAATGTGCCAGGAGAAAGCCCCTCAAGTTTGTCTCCCTACTTCTTGTTCGTGTTTTTAATTTAATTTTTATTTTTTATTACAGCAAGTTTGATTACAATGTTTGGCTTGTTGGAGGTGTGGAAGATGTGGTTGGTTCTTTTACACATATACACATGTCTGTTTTTCCTGGGATCCTTTTCTCATGTACGTTATGACAGAATGTTGAGTAGTCTTTTGGTATTCCGTAGGTCTTTGGTGATTATATATGTCACCTGTGTTTGTATAAGTCTGTTAACCCCGATATCGTAATGAAACCAATCCTCACACCTTTCCATTGGTGAACCATAAGTTTGTTTAATGAATCTCTGATTGCCCTTCTCGGTGGAAATATCTGCCCTGGTATCCATTTTTAGGTAACACCTATAAGTGATATGATATGATATGTGTCTTTCACTTTCTGACTTACTGCAAGTCACGTGATTACCTCTAGACTCATCTACGGTGGTGCAAATGGCATTGTGTTCTTTTTTTCCTTGGCTTCTCTTCAGCCTTAGTGAGGTCCGTTTTCAACAATGTGATTGCCTGAGTGTTGTGGATTAGCTGACCTGGGCAGCCTTACCCTGCCGCCCAGTCCTCCCCAGGTGTGCCTGGTTGAGGTCAATATAAACAGCGCTCCAGGCAGCAATAGCCCCTGAAGCTGTTCCTGACTCCATATTCTCTGCCCCGTCAGCAGTCTTGGGGCGGTGCTGGTGGGAGGGAATGAGGGGCCACAGCTTTGTTGGTGGCCCGGTGTGAGTGGGGTTCTGCTGGCCTTTCTGCAGGAGTTGCCAGGCTGCCACCTGTAAAGAAGAGGATGTGTCACCCATACCTTCCGCTGGAATTTCTCTCCGGACAGAGGTGAGGAAGGAAAAAAGCAGTGGGGGCCGGGACAGGTGGGGTATCTCAGGCAGGACAATGGAAAGCTTCCGGAAGAGCGCCCGGGGGCAGGACCACCCTGGCTGGCCTGCAGGCACCAAGTTGGCCTGCGTGCTGTTGCTGGTGTGGCTCCATGGCCCTTCCTCTAGTCTTTCAAGCCCTTGTACATATTCAGGTGTTTTACCTGGGAAGGGTGGGAACAGTTCAGCAGCAGCTGGCCTGGGGCTCAGCTCACCTTTATTCAGAGATGCCTCTGCACGATCCCCCAGCTTTGCAATGAGGACGCTCCTTGCGTGGGGTGTGGGTTGCTGGCTGTATGGGAGATGATTCCCCACCTCAGACCCATTTCAGAATTGTTTACCGCTGGAGCAAGTGCCCTGATAGGGTTTTCCTCTGTATAACTGGTGGGTTCAGGTTTTTTTTTTTCTTTTATGGTTCAAGTTAGATTTTATTCCTCTTTTATGTATTTAGAAATATGAGCATGGAAATAATTCATTCCTGTAAATACATCTGTGTGAAGGGAAGAACTTTTTTCTGTATTATTTTTAAATATTATTTTTTTTAATTTTGAAATTTAATTTTATTTATTTTTTTATACAGCAGGTTATTATTAGTTATGTATTTTATGCATATACATGTATGCAGGTCAATCCCAATCTCCCAACTCATCCCACCACCACCACACCATGGCTTCCCACACTTGGTGTCCATACGTTTGTTCTCTACCTCTGTCTCTATTTCTTCCCTGCAAACCAGTTCATCTGTACCAGTTTTTAGGTTCCACATATATGCATTAATATACAATATTTGTTTTCCTCTTTCTGACTTACTTCATTCTGTATGACAGTCTCTAGATCCATCGATGTCTCTACAAATGACCCAGTTTCATTCCGTTTTATGGCTGAGTAATATTCCATTTTATACATGTACCACATCTTTATCCATTCATCTGTCTGTGGGCATTTAGGTTGCTTCCATTACCTGGCTATTGTAAATAGTGCTGCAATGAACATTGTGGTGAATGTGCCTTTTTGATTTATGGTGTTCTTTGGGTATATGCCCAGAAGTGGGATTGCTGGATCAGATGGTAATTCTATTTCTAGTTTTTTTTTTTTAACGAAACTCCATACTGTTCTCCATAGTGACTGTATCAATTTACATTCCCACCAATAGTGGGAGAGGGCTCCTTTTGTCCACACCCTCCCCAGAATTTGTTGTCTGTAGATTTTCTGATGATGCCGATTCTAACAGTGTGAGGTGATACCTCATTGTAGTTTTGATTTGCATTTCTCTAATAATTAGTGCTGTTGAGCAGCTTTTCATGTGCGTCTTGGCCATCTCTGTGTCTTCTTTGAAGAAACGTATCTTTAGATCTTCTGCCCATTTTTGTATTGGGTTGTTTGTTTTTTTTAATATTAAGCTGCATGAGCTGTTTATATATATTGGAGATTAAACCTTTGTCCATTGATTCGTTTGCAACTTTTCGCCCCTTCTGAGGGATGCCTTTTTCCATTCCCGTTTTTTTAACCAAAAAAGAAAGAAAGAAAAAGAAGCAGAAAACTAATGTGCATAAAATATGCCTTTTGAAATGGTCGTTTTGAAATATGGACGTCCTTTGAATTTTTTGGTCGATATGTGACCCCAGCATTTGTTTTCAGGGCAGGTGTCATTTACGGGCCTGCAATGATTTTGAATATCAACTGACCATTAGCGCTGGGATTAAAGCTGCTGTTGTGTGAAACGGCCACAAGGTGGCAGCAGTTCTCCCTTACCAATTCTGGTTACTAGGGCAAGAGAGCCTCAATGGAAGTCGTGTTCTAGATTGGAATTTAGAATGGAATGTGCAGGAGAAAGCCCCTCAAGTTTGTCTCCCTACTTCTTGTTCGTGTTTTTAATTTAATTTTTATTTTTTATTACAGCAAGTTTGATTACAATGTTTGGCTTGTTGGAGGTGTGGAAGATGTGGTTGGTTCTTTTACACATATACACATGTCTGTTTTTCCTGGGATCCTTTTCTCATGTACGTTATGACAGAATGTTGAGTAGTCTTTTGGTATTCCGTAGGTCTTTGGTGATTATATATGTCACCTGTGTTTGTATAAGTCTGTTAACCCCGATATCGTAATGAAACCAATCCTCACACCTTTCCATTGGTGAACCATAAGTTTGTTTAATGAATCTCTGATTGCCCTTCTCGGTGGAAATATCTGCCCTGGTATCCATTTTTAGGTAACACCTATAAGTGATATGATATGATATGTGTCTTTCACTTTCTGACTTACTGCAAGTCACGTGATTACCTCTAGACTCATCTACGGTGGTGCAAATGGCATTGTGTTCTTTTTTTCCTTGGCTTCTCTTCAGCCTTAGTGAGGTCCGTTTTCAACAATGTGATTGCCTGAGTGTTGTGGATTAGCTGACCTGGGCAGCCTTACCCTGCCGCCCAGCCCTCCCCAGGTGTGCCTGGTTGAGGTCAATATAAACAGCGCTCCAGGCAGCAATAGCCCCTGAAGCTGTTCCTGACTCCATATTCTCTGCCCCGTCAGCAGTCTTGGGGCGGTGCTGGTGGGAGGGAATGAGGGGCCACAGCTTTGTTGGTGGCCCGGTGTGAGTGGGGTTCTGCTGGCCTTTCTGCAGGAGTTGCCAGGCTGCCACCTGTAAAGAAGAGGATGTGTCACCCATACCTTCCGCTGGAATTTCTCTCCGGACAGAGGTGAGGAAGGAAAAAAGCAGTGGGGGCCGGGACAGGTGGGGTATCTCAGGCAGGACAATGGAAAGCTTCCGGAAGAGCGCCCGGGGGCAGGACCACCCTGGCTGGCCTGCAGGCACCAAGTTGGCCTGCGTGCTGTTGCTGGTGTGGCTCCATGGCCCTTCCTCTAGTCTTTCAAGCCCTTGTACATATTCAGGTGTTTTACCTGGGAAGGGTGGGAACAGTTCAGCAGCAGCTGGCCTGGGGCTCAGCTCACCTTTATTCAGAGATGCCTCTGCACGATCCCCCAGCTTTGCAATGAGGACGCTCCTTGCGTGGGGTGTGGGTTGCTGGCTGTATGGGAGATGATTCCCCACCTCAGACCCATTTCAGAATTGTTTACCGCTGGAGCAAGTGCCCTGATAGGGTTTTCCTCTGTATAACTGGTGGGTTCAGGTTTTTTTTTTTCTTTTATGGTTCAAGTTAGATTTTATTCCTCTTTTATGTATTTAGAAATATGAGCATGGAAATAATTCATTCCTGTAAATACATCTGTGTGAAGGGAAGAACTTTTTTCTGTATTATTTTTAAATATTATTTTTTTTAATTTTGAAATTTAATTTTATTTATTTTTTTATACAGCAGGTTATTATTAGTTATGTATTTTATGCATATACATGTATGCAGGTCAATCCCAATCTCCCAACTCATCCCACCAGCACCACACCATGGCTTCCCACACTTGGTGTCCATACGTTTCTTCTCTACCTCTGTCTCTATTTCTTCCCTGCAAACCAGTTCATCTGTACCAGTTTTTAGGTTCCACATATATGCATTAATATACAATATTTGTTTTCCTCTTTCTGACTTACTTCATTCTGTATGACAGTCTCTAGATCCATCGATGTCTCTACAAATGACCCAGTTTCATTCCGTTTTATGGCTGAGTAATATTCCATTTTATACATGTACCACATCTTTATCCATTCATCTGTCTGTGGGCATTTAGGTTGCTTCCATTACCTGGCTATTGTAAATAGTGCTGCAATGAACATTGTGGTGAATGTGCCTTTTTGATTTATGGTGTTCTTTGGGTATATGCCCAGAAGTGGGATTGCTGGATCAGATGGTAATTCTATTTCTAGTTTTTTTTTTAACGAAACTCCATACTGTTCTCCATAGTGACTGTATCAATTTACATTCCCACCAATAGTGGGAGAGGGCTCCTTTTGTCCACACCCTCCCCAGAATTTGTTGTCTGTAGATTTTCTGATGATGCCGATTCTAACAGTGTGAGGTGATACCTCATTGTAGTTTTGATTTGCATTTCTCTAATAATTAGTGCTGTTGAGCAGCTTTTCATGTGCGTCTTGGCCATCTCTGTGTCTTCTTTGAAGAAACGTATCTTTAGATCTTCTGCCCATTTTTGTATTGGGTTGTTTGTTTTTTTTAATATTAAGCTGCATGAGCTGTTTATATATATTGGAGATTAAACCTTTGTCCATTGATTCGTTTGCAACTTTTCGCCCCTTCTGAGGGATGCCTTTTTCCATTCCCGTTTTTTTAACCAAAAAAGAAAGAAAGAAAAAGAAGCAGAAAACTAATGTGCATAAAATATGCCTTTTGAAATGGTCGTTTTGAAATATGGACGTCCTTTGAAATTTTTGGTCGATATGTGACCCCAGCATTTGTTTTCAGGGCAGGTGTCATTTACGGGCCTGCAATGATTTTGAATATCAACTGACCATTAGCGCTGGGATTAAAGCTGCTGTTGTGTGAAACGGCCACAAGGTGGCAGCAGTTCTCCCTTACCAATTCTGGTTACTAGGGCAAGAGAGCCTCAATGGAAGTCGTGTTCTAGATTGGAATTTAGAATGGAATGTGCCAGGAGAAAGCCCCTCAAGTTTGTCTCCCTACTTCTTGTTCGTGTTTTTAATTTAATTTTTATTTTTTATTACAGCAAGTTTGATTACAATGTTTGGCTTGTTGGAGGTGTGGAAGATGTGGTTGGTTCTTTTACACATATACACATGTCTGTTTTTCCTGGGATCCTTTTCTCATGTACGTTATGACAGAATGTTGAGTAGTCTTTTGGTATTCCGTAGGTCTTTGGTGATTATATATGTCACCTGTGTTTGTATAAGTCTGTTAACCCCGATATCGTAATGAAACCAATCCTCACACCTTTCCATTGGTGAACCATAAGTTTGTTTAATGAATCTCTGATTGCCCTTCTCGGTGGAAATATCTGCCCTGGTATCCATTTTTAGGTAACACCTATAAGTGATATGATATGATATGTGTCTTTCACTTTCTGACTTACTGCAAGTCACGTGATTACCTCTAGACTCATCTACGGTGGTGCAAATGGCATTGTGTTCTTTTTTTCCTTGGCTTCTCTTCTGCCTTAGCGAGGTCCGTTTTCAACAATGTGATTGCCTGAGTGTTGTGGATTAGCTGACCTGGGCAGCCTTACCCTGCCGCCCAGCCCTCCCCAGGTGTGCCTGGTTGAGGTCAATATAAACAGCGCTCCAGGCAGCAATAGCCCCTGAAGCTGTTCCTGACTCCATATTCTCTGCCCCGTCAGCAGTCTCGGGGCGGTGCTGGTGGGAGGGAATGAGGGGCCACAGCTTTGTTGGTGGCCCGGTGTGAGTGGGGTTCTGCTGGCCTTTCTGCAGGAGTTGCCAGGCTGCCACCTGTAAAGAAGAGGATGTGTCACCCATACCTTCCGCTGGAATTTCTCTCCGGACAGAGGTGAGGAAGGAAAAAAGCAGTGGGGGCCGGGACAGGTGGGGTATCTCAGGCAGGACAATGGAAAGCTTCCGGAAGAGCGCCCGGGGGCAGGACCACCCTGGCTGGCCTGCAGGCACCAAGTTGGCCTGCGTGCTGTTGCTGGTGTGGCTCCATGGCCCTTCCTCTAGTCTTTCAAGCCCTTGTACATATTCAGGTGTTTTACCTGGGAAGGGTGGGAACAGTTCAGCAGCAGCTGGCCTGGGGCTCAGCTCACCTTTATTCAGAGATGCCTCTGCACGATCCCCCAGCTTTGCAATGAGGACGCTCCTTGCGTGGGGTGTGGGTTGCTGGCTGTATGGGAGATGATTCCCCACCTCAGACCCATTTCAGAATTGTTTACCGCTGGAGCAAGTGCCCTGATAGGGTTTTCCTCTGTATAACTGGTGGGTTCAGGTTTTTTTTTTCTTTTATGGTTCAAGTTAGATTTTATTCCTCTTTTATGTATTTATAGATATAAGCATGGAAATAATTCATTCCTGTAAATACATCTGTGTGAAGGGAAGAACTTTTTTCTGTATTATTTTTAAATATTATTTTTTTTAATTTTGAAATTTAATTTTATTTATTTTTTTATACAGCAGGTTATTATTAGTTATGTATTTTATGCATATACATGTATGCAGGTCAATCCCAATCTCCCAACTCATCCCACCACCACCACACCATGGCTTCCCACACTTGGTGTCCATACGTTTGTTCTCTACCTCTGTCTCTATTTCTTCCCTGCAAACCAGTTCATCTGTACCAGTTTTTAGGTTCCACATATATGCATTAATATACAATATTTGTTTTCCTCTTTCTGACTTACTTCATTCTGTATGACAGTCTCTAGATCCATCGATGTCTCTACAAATGACCCAGTTTCATTCCGTTTTATGGCTGAGTAATATTCCATTTTATACATGTACCACATCTTTATCCATTCATCTGTCTGTGGGCATTTAGGTTGCTTCCATTACCTGGCTATTGTAAATAGTGCTGCAATGAACATTGTGGTGAATGTGCCTTTTTGATTTATGGTGTTCTTTGGGTATATGCCCAGAAGTGGGATTGCTGGATCAGATGGTAATTCTATTTCTAGTTTTTTTTTTAACGAAACTCCATACTGTTCTCCATAGTGACTGTATCAATTTACATTCCCACCAATAGTGGAAGAGGGCTCCTTTTGTCCACACCCTCCCCAGAATTTGTTGTCTGTAGATTTTCTGATGATGCCGATTCTAACAGTGTGAGGTGATACCTCATTGTAGTTTTGCTTTGCATTTCTCTAATAATTAGTGCTGTTGAGCAGCTTTTCATGTGCGTCTTGGCCATCTCTGTGTCTTCTTTGAAGAAACGTATCTTTAGATCTTCTGCCCATTTTTGTATTGGGTTGTTTGTTTTTTTTAATATTAAGCTGCATGAGCTGTTTATATATATTGGAGATTAAACCTTTGTCCATTGATTCGTTTGCAACTTTTCGCCCCTTCTGAGGGATGCCTTTTTCCATTCCCGTTTTTTTAACCAAAAAGGAAAGAAAGAAAAAGAAGCAGAAAACTAATGTGCATAAAATATGCCATTTGAAATGGTCGTTTTGAAATATGGACGTCCTTTGAAATTTTTGGTCGATATGTGACCCCAGCATTTGTTTTCAGGGCAGGTGTCATTTACGGGCCTGCAATGATTTTGAATATCAACTGACCATTAGCGCTGGGATTAAAGCTGCTGTTGTGTGAAACGGCCACAAGGTGGCAGCAGTTCTCCCTTACCAATTCTGGTTACTAGGGCAAGAGAGCCTCAATGGAAGTCGTGTTCTAGATTGGAATTTAGAATGGAATGTGCCAGGAGAAAGCCCCTCAAGTTTGTCTCCCTACTTCTTGTTCGTGTTTTTAATTTAATTTTTATTTTTTATTACAGCAAGTTTGATTACAATGTTTGGCTTGTTGGAGGTGTGGAAGATGTGGTTGGTTCTTTTACACATATACACATGTCTGTTTTTCCTGGGATCCTTTTCTCATGTACGTTATGACAGAATGTTGAGTAGTCTTTTGGTATTCCGTAGGTCTTTGGTGATTATATATGTCACCTGTGTTTGTATAAGTCTGTTAACCCCGATATCGTAATGAAACCAATCCTCACACCTTTCCATTGGTGAACCATAAGTTTGTTTAATGAATCTCTGATTGCCCTTCTCGGTGGAAATATCTGCCCTGGTATCCATTTTTAGGTAACACCTATAAGTGATATGATATGATATGTGTCTTTCACTTTCTGACTTACTGCAAGTCACGTGATTACCTCTAGACTCATCTACGGTGGTGCAAATGGCATTGTGTTCTTTTTTTCCTTGGCTTCTCTTCTGCCTTAGCGAGGTCCGTTTTCAACAATGTGATTGCCTGAGTGTTGTGGATTAGCTGACCTGGGCAGCCTTACCCTGCCGCCCAGCCCTCCCCAGGTGTGCCTGGTTGAGGTCAATATAAACAGCGCTCCAGGCAGCAATAGCCCCTGAAGCTGTTCCTGACTCCATATTCTCTGCCCCGTCAGCAGTCTCGGGGCGGTGCTGGTGGGAGGGAATGAGGGGCCACAGCTTTGTTGGTGGCCCGGTGTGAGTGGGGTTCTGCTGGCCTTTCTGCAGGAGTTGCCAGGCTGCCACCTGTAAAGAAGAGGATGTGTCACCCATACCTTCCGCTGGAATTTCTCTCCGGACAGAGGTGAGGAAGGAAAAAAGCAGTGGGGGCCGGGACAGGTGGGGTATCTCAGGCAGGACAATGGAAAGCTTCCGGAAGAGCGCCCGGGGGCAGGACCACCCTGGCTGGCCTGCAGGCACCAAGTTGGCCTGCGTGCTGTTGCTGGTGTGGCTCCATGGCCCTTCCTCTAGTCTTTCAAGCCCTTGTACATATTCAGGTGTTTTACCTGGGAAGGGTGGGAACAGTTCAGCAGCAGCTGGCCTGGGGCTCAGCTCACCTTTATTCAGAGATGCCTCTGCACGATCCCCCAGCTTTGCAATGAGGACGCTCCTTGCGTGGGGTGTGGGTTGCTGGCTGTATGGGAGATGATTCCCCACCTCAGACCCATTTCAGAATTGTTTACCGCTGGAGCAAGTGCCCTGATAGGGTTTTCCTCTGTATAACTGGTGGGTTCAGGTTTTTTTTTTTTTTCTTTTATGGTTCAAGTTAGATTTTATTCCTCTTTTATGTATTTATAGATATAAGCATGGAAATAATTCATTCCTGTAAATACATCTGTGTGAAGGGAAGAACTTTTTTCTGTATTATTTTTAAATATTATTTTTTTTAATTTTGAAATTTAATTTTATTTATTTTTTTATACAGCAGGTTATTATTAGTTATGTATTTTATGCATATACATGTATGCAGGTCAATCCCAATCTCCCAACTCATCCCACCACCACCACACCATGGCTTCCCACACTTGGTGTCCATACGTTTGTTCTCTACCTCTGTCTCTATTTCTTCCCTGCAAACCAGTTCATCTGTACCAGTTTTTAGGTTCCACATATATGCATTAATATACAATATTTGTTTTCCTCTTTCTGACTGACTTCATTCTGTATGACAGTCTCTAGATCCATCGATGTCTCTACAAATGACCGAGTTTCATTCCGTTTTATGGCTGAGTAATATTCCATTTTATACATGTACCACATCTTTATCCATTCATCTGTCTGTGGGCATTTAGGTTGCTTCCATTACCTGGCTATTGTAAATAGTGCTGCAATGAACATTGTGGTGAATGTGCCTTTTTGATTTATGGTGTTCTTTGGGTATATGCCCAGAAGTGGGATTGCTGGATCAGATGGTAATTCTATTTCTAGTTTTTTTTTTTAACGAAACTCCATACTGTTCTCCATAGTGACTGTATCAATTTACATTCCCACCAATAGTGGGAGAGGGCTCCTTTTGTCCACACCCTCCCCAGAATTTGTTGTCTGTAGATTTTCTGATGATGCCGATTCTAACAGTGTGAGGTGATACCTCATTGTAGTTTTGATTTGCATTTCTCTAATAATTAGTGCTGTTGAGCAGCTTTTCATGTGCGTCTTGGCCATCTCTGTGTCTTCTTTGAAGAAACGTATCTTTAGATCTTCTGCCCATTTTTGTATTGGGTTGTTTGTTTTTTTTAATATTAAGCTGCATGAGCTGTTTATATATATTGGAGATTAAACCTTTGTCCATTGATTCGTTTGCAACTTTTCGCCCCTTCTGAGGGATGCCTTTTTCCATTCCCGTTTTTTTAACCAAAAAAGAAAGAAAGAAAAAGAAGCAGAAAACTAATGTGCATAAAATATGCCTTTTGAAATGGTCGTTTTGAAATATGGACGTCCTTTGAATTTTTTGGTCGATATGTGACCCCAGCATTTGTTTTCAGGGCAGGTGTCATTTACGGGCCTGCAATGATTTTGAATATCAACTGACCATTAGCGCTGGGATTAAAGCTGCTGTTGTGAGAAACGGCCACAAGGTGGCAGCAGTTCTCCCTTACCAATTCTGGTTACTAGGGCAAGAGAGCCTCAATGGAAGTCGTGTTCTAGATTGGAATTTAGAATGGAATGTGCCAGGAGAAAGCCCCTCAAGTTTGTCTCCCTACTTCTTGTTCGTGTTTTTAATTTAATTTTTATTTTTTATTACAGCAAGTTTGATTACAATGTTTGGCTTGTTGGAGGTGTGGAAGATGTGGTTGGTTCTTTTACACATATACACATGTCTGTTTTTCCTGGGATCCTTTTCTCATGTACGTTATGACAGAATGTTGAGTAGTCTTTTGGTATTCCGTAGGTCTTTGGTGATTATATATGTCACCTGTGTTTGTATAAGTCTGTTAACCCCGATATCGTAATGAAACCAATCCTCACACCTTTCCATTGGTGAACCATAAGTTTGTTTAATGAATCTCTGATTGCCCTTCTCGGTGGAAATATCTGCCCTGGTATCCATTTTTAGGTAACACCTATAAGTGATATGATATGATATGTGTCTTTCACTTTCTGACTTACTGCAAGTCACGTGATTACCTCTAGACTCATCTACGGTGGTGCAAATGGCATTGTGTTCTTTTTTTCCTTGGCTTCTCTTCTGCCTTAGCGAGGTCCGTTTTCAACAATGTGATTGCCTGAGTGTTGTGGATTAGCTGACCTGGGCAGCCTTACCCTGCCGCCCAGCCCTCCCCAGGTGTGCCTGGTTGAGGTCAATATAAACAGCGCTCCAGGCAGCAATAGCCCCTGAAGCTGTTCCTGACTCCATATTCTCTGCCCCGTCAGCAGTCTCGGGGCGGTGCTGGTGGGAGGGAATGAGGGGCCACAGCTTTGTTGGTGGCCCGGTGTGAGTGGGGTTCTGCTGGCCTTTCTGCAGGAGTTGCCAGGCTGCCACCTGTAAAGAAGAGGATGTGTCACCCATACCTTCCGCTGGAATTTCTCTCCGGACAGAGGTGAGGAAGGAAAAAAGCAGTGGGGGCCGGGACAGGTGGGGTATCTCAGGCAGGACAATGGAAAGCTTCCGGAAGAGCGCCCGGGGGCAGGACCACCCTGGCTGGCCTGCAGGCACCAAGTTGGCCTGCGTGCTGTTGCTGGTGTGGCTCCATGGCCCTTCCTCTAGTCTTTCAAGCCCTTGTACATATTCAGGTGTTTTACCTGGGAAGGGTGGGAACAGTTCAGCAGCAGCTGGCCTGGGGCTCAGCTCACCTTTATTCAGAGATGCCTCTGCACGATCCCCCAGCTTTGCAATGAGGACGCTCCTTGCGTGGGGTGTGGGTTGCTGGCTGTATGGGAGATGATTCCCCACCTCAGACCCATTTCAGAATTGTTTACCACTGGAGCAAGTGCCCTGATAGGGTTTTCCTCTGTATAACTGGTGGGTTCAGGTTTTTTTTTTCTTTTATGGTTCAAGTTAGATTTTATTCCTCTTTTATGTATTTATAGATATAAGCATGGAAATAATTCATTCCTGTAAATACATCTGTGTGAAGGGAAGAACTTTTTTCTGTATTATTTTTAAATATTATTTTTTTTAATTTTGAAATTTAATTTTATTTATTTTTTTATACAGCAGGTTATTATTAGTTATGTATTTTATGCATATACATGTATGCAGGTCAATCCCAATCTCCCAACTCATCCCACCACCACCACACCATGGCTTCCCACACTTGGTGTCCATACGTTTGTTCTCTACCTCTGTCTCTATTTCTTCCCTGCAAACCAGTTCATCTGTACCAGTTTTTAGGTTCCACATATATGCATTAATATACAATATTTGTTTTCCTCTTTCTGACTTACTTCATTCTGTATGACAGTCTCTAGATCCATCGATGTCTCTACAAATGACCCAGTTTCATTCCGTTTTATGGCTGAGTAATATTCCATTTTATACATGTACCACATCTTTATCCATTCATCTGTCTGTGGGCATTTAGGTTGCTTCCATTACCTGGCTATTGTAAATAGTGCTGCAATGAACATTGTGGTGAATGTGCCTTTTTGATTTATGGTGTTCTTTGGGTATATGCCCAGAAGTGGGATTGCTGGATCAGATGGTAATTCTATTTCTAGTTTTTTTTTTTAACGAAACTCCATACTGTTCTCCATAGTGACTGTATCAATTTACATTCCCACCAATAGTGGGAGAGGGCTCCTTTTGTCCACACCCTCCCCAGAATTTGTTGTCTGTAGATTTTCTGATGATGCCGATTCTAACAGTGTGAGGTGATACCTCATTGTAGTTTTGATTTGCATTTCTCTAATAATTAGTGCTGTTGAGCAGCTTTTCATGTGCGTCTTGGCCATCTCTGTGTCTTCTTTGAAGAAACGTATCTTTAGATCTTCTGCCCATTTTTGTATTGGGTTGTTTGTTTTTTTTAATATTAAGCTGCATGAGCTGTTTATATATATTGGAGATTAAACCTTTGTCCATTGATTCGTTTGCAACTTTTCGCCCCTTCTGAGGGATGCCTTTTTCCATTCCCGTTTTTTTAACCAAAAAAGAAAGAAAGAAAAAGAAGCAGAAAACTAATGTGCATAAAATATGCCTTTTGAAATGGTCGTTTTGAAATATGGACGTCCTTTGAATTTTTTGGTCGATATGTGACCCCAGCATTTGTTTTCAGGGCAGGTGTCATTTACGGGCCTGCAATGATTTTGAATATCAACTGACCATTAGCGCTGGGATTAAAGCTGCTGTTGTGTGAAACGGCCACAAGGTGGCAGCAGTTCTCCCTTACCAATTCTGGTTACTAGGGCAAGAGAGCCTCAATGGAAGTCGTGTTCTAGATTGGAATTTAGAATGGAATGTGCCAGGAGAAAGCCCCTCAAGTTTGTCTCCCTACTTCTTGTTCGTGTTTTTAATTTAATTTTTATTTTTTATTACAGCAAGTTTGATTACAATGTTTGGCTTGTTGGAGGTGTGGAAGATGTGGTTGGTTCTTTTACACATATACACATGTCTGTTTTTCCTGGGATCCTTTTCTCATGTACGTTATGACAGAATGTTGAGTAGTCTTTTGGTATTCCGTAGGTCTTTGGTGATTATATATGTCACCTGTGTTTGTATAAGTCTGTTAACCCCGATATCGTAATGAAACCAATCCTCACACCTTTCCATTGGTGAACCATAAGTTTGTTTAATGAATCTCTGATTGCCCTTCTCGGTGGAAATATCTGCCCTGGTATCCATTTTTAGGTAACACCTATAAGTGATATGATATGATATGTGTCTTTCACTTTCTGACTTACTGCAAGTCACGTGATTACCTCTAGACTCATCTACGGTGGTGCAAATGGCATTGTGTTCTTTTTTTCCTTGGCTTCTCTTCTGCCTTAGCGAGGTCCGTTTTCAACAATGTGATTGCCTGAGTGTTGTGGATTAGCTGACCTGGGCAGCCTTACCCTGCCGCCCAGCCCTCCCCAGGTGTGCCTGGTTGAGGTCAATATAAACAGCGCTCCAGGCAGCAATAGCCCCTGAAGCTGTTCCTGACTCCATATTCTCTGCCCCGTCAGCAGTCTCGGGGCGGTGCTGGTGGGAGGGAATGAGGGGCCACAGCTTTGTTGGTGGCCCGGTGTGAGTGGGGTTCTGCTGGCCTTTCTGCAGGAGTTGCCAGGCTGCCACCTGTAAAGAAGAGGATGTGTCACCCATACCTTCCGCTGGAATTTCTCTCCGGACAGAGGTGAGGAAGGAAAAAAGCAGTGGGGGCCGGGACAGGTGGGGTATCTCAGGCAGGACAATGGAAAGCTTCCGGAAGAGCGCCCGGGGGCAGGACCACCCTGGCTGGCCTGCAGGCACCAAGTTGGCCTGCGTGCTGTTGCTGGTGTGGCTCCATGGCCCTTCCTCTAGTCTTTCAAGCCCTTGTACATATTCAGGTGTTTTACCTGGGAAGGGTGGGAACAGTTCAGCAGCAGCTGGCCTGGGGCTCAGCTCACCTTTATTCAGAGATGCCTCTGCACGATCCCCCAGCTTTGCAATGAGGACGCTCCTTGCGTGGGGTGTGGGTTGCTGGCTGTATGGGAGATGATTCCCCACCTCAGACCCATTTCAGAATTGTTTACCACTGGAGCAAGTGCCCTGATAGGGTTTTCCTCTGTATAACTGGTGGGTTCAGGTTTTTTTTTTTCTTTTATGGTTCAAGTTAGATTTTATTCCTCTTTTATGTATTTATAGATATAAGCATGGAAATAATTCATTCCTGTAAATACATCTGTGTGAAGGGAAGAACTTTTTTCTGTATTATTTTTAAATATTATTTTTTTTAATTTTGAAATTTAATTTTATTTATTTTTTTATACAGCAGGTTATTATTAGTTATGTATTTTATGCATATACATGTATGCAGGTCAATCCCAATCTCCCAACTCATCCCACCACCACCACACCATGGCTTCCCACACTTGGTGTCCATACGTTTGTTCTCTACCTCTGTCTCTATTTCTTCCCTGCAAACCAGTTCATCTGTACCAGTTTTTAGGTTCCACATATATGCATTAATATACAATATTTGTTTTCCTCTTTCTGACTTACTTCATTCTGTATGACAGTCTCTAGATCCATCGATGTCTCTACAAATGACCCAGTTTCATTCCGTTTTATGGCTGAGTAATATTCCATTTTATACATGTACCACATCTTTATCCATTCATCTGTCTGTGGGCATTTAGGTTGCTTCCATTACCTGGCTATTGTAAATAGTGCTGCAATGAACATTGTGGTGAATGTGCCTTTTTGATTTATGGTGTTCTTTGGGTATATGCCCAGAAGTGGGATTGCTGGATCAGATGGTAATTCTATTTCTAGTTTTTTTTTTTAACGAAACTCCATACTGTTCTCCATAGTGACTGTATCAATTTACATTCCCACCAATAGTGGGAGAGGGCTCCTTTTGTCCACACCCTCCCCAGAATTTGTTGTCTGTAGATTTTCTGATGATGCCGATTCTAACAGTGTGAGGTGATACCTCATTGTAGTTTTGATTTGCATTTCTCTAATAATTAGTGCTGTTGAGCAGCTTTTCATGTGCGTCTTGGCCATCTCTGTGTCTTCTTTGAAGAAACGTATCTTTAGATCTTCTGCCCATTTTTGTATTGGGTTGTTTGTTTTTTTTAATATTAAGCTGCATGAGCTGTTTATATATATTGGAGATTAAACCTTTGTCCATTGATTCGTTTGCAACTTTTCGCCCCTTCTGAGGGATGCCTTTTTCCATTCCCGTTTTTTTAACCAAAAAAGAAAGAAAGAAAAAGAAGCAGAAAACTAATGTGCATAAAATATGCCTTTTGAAATGGTCGTTTTGAAATATGGACGTCCTTTGAATTTTTTGGTCGATATGTGACCCCAGCATTTGTTTTCAGGGCAGGTGTCATTTACGGGCCTGCAATGATTTTGAATATCAACTGACCATTAGCGCTGGGATTAAAGCTGCTGTTGTGTGAAACGGCCACAAGGTGGCAGCAGTTCTCCCTTACCAATTCTGGTTACTAGGGCAAGAGAGACTCAATGGAAGTCGTGTTCTAGATTGGAATTTAGAATGGAATGTGCCAGGAGAAAGCCCCTCAAGTTTGTCTCCCTACTTCTTGTTCGTGTTTTTAATTTAATTTTTATTTTTTATTACAGCAAGTTTGATTACAATGTTTGGCTTGTTGGAGGTGTGGAAGATGTGGTTGGTTCTTTTACACATATACACATGTCTGTTTTTCCTGGGATCCTTTTCTCATGTACGTTATGACAGAATGTTGAGTAGTCTTTTGGTATTCCGTAGGTCTTTGGTGATTATATATGTCACCTGTGTTTGTATAAGTCTGTTAACCCCGATATCGTAATGAAACCAATCCTCACACCTTTCCATTGGTGAACCATAAGTTTGTTTAATGAATCTCTGATTGCCCTTCTCGGTGGAAATATCTGCCCTGGTATCCATTTTTAGGTAACACCTATAAGTGATATGATATGATATGTGTCTTTCACTTTCTGACTTACTGCAAGTCACGTGATTACCTCTAGACTCATCTACGGTGGTGCAAATGGCATTGTGTTCTTTTTTTCCTTGGCTTCTCTTCTGCCTTAGCGAGGTCCGTTTTCAACAATGTGATTGCCTGAGTGTTGTGGATTAGCTGACCTGGGCAGCCTTACCCTGCCGCCCAGCCCTCCCCAGGTGTGCCTGGTTGAGGTCAATATAAACAGCGCTCCAGGCAGCAATAGCCCCTGAAGCTGTTCCTGACTCCATATTCTCTGCCCCGTCAGCAGTCTCGGGGCGGTGCTGGTGGGAGGGAATGAGGGGCCACAGCTTTGTTGGTGGCCCGGTGTGAGTGGGGTTCTGCTGGCCTTTCTGCAGGAGTTGCCAGGCTGCCACCTGTAAAGAAGAGGATGTGTCACCCATACCTTCCGCTGGAATTTCTCTCCGGACAGAGGTGAGGAAGGAAAAAAGCAGTGGGGGCCGGGACAGGTGGGGTATCTCAGGCAGGACAATGGAAAGCTTCCGGAAGAGCGCCCGGGGGCAGGACCACCCTGGCTGGCCTGCAGGCACCAAGTTGGCCTGCGTGCTGTTGCTGGTGTGGCTCCATGGCCCTTCCTCTAGTCTTTCAAGCCCTTGTACATATTCAGGTGTTTTACCTGGGAAGGGTGGGAACAGTTCAGCAGCAGCTGGCCTGGGGCTCAGCTCACCTTTATTCAGAGATGCCTCTGCACGATCCCCCAGCTTTGCAATGAGGACGCTCCTTGCGTGGGGTGTGGGTTGCTGGCTGTATGGGAGATGATTCCCCACCTCAGACCCATTTCAGAATTGTTTACCACTGGAGCAAGTGCCCTGATAGGGTTTTCCTCTGTATAACTGGTGGGTTCAGGTTTTTTTTTTTCTTTTATGGTTCAAGTTAGATTTTATTCCTCTTTTATGTATTTATAGATATAAGCATGGAAATAATTCATTCCTGTAAATACATCTGTGTGAAGGGAAGAACTTTTTTCTGTATTATTTTTAAATATTATTTTTTTTAATTTTGAAATTTAATTTTATTTATTTTTTTATACAGCAGGTTATTATTAGTTATGTATTTTATGCATATACATGTATGCAGGTCAATCCCAATCTCCCAACTCATCCCACCACCACCACACCATGGCTTCCCACACTTGGTGTCCATACGTTTGTTCTCTACCTCTGTCTCTATTTCTTCCCTGCAAACCAGTTCATCTGTACCAGTTTTTAGGTTCCACATATATGCATTAATATACAATATTTGTTTTCCTCTTTCTGACTGACTTCATTCTGTATGACAGTCTCTAGATCCATCGATGTCTCTACAAATGACCCAGTTTCATTCCGTTTTATGGCTGAGTAATATTCCATTTTATACATGTACCACATCTTTATCCATTCATCTGTCTGTGGGCATTTAGGTTGCTTCCATTACCTGGCTATTGTAAATAGTGCTGCAATGAACATTGTGGTGAATGTGCCTTTTTGATTTATGGTGTTCTTTGGGTATATGCCCAGAAGTGGGATTGCTGGATCAGATGGTAATTCTATTTCTAGTTTTTTTTTTTAACGAAACTCCATACTGTTCTCCATAGTGACTGTATCAATTTACATTCCCACCAATAGTGGGAGAGGGCTCCTTTTGTCCACACCCTCCCCAGAATTTGTTGTCTGTAGATTTTCTGATGATGCCGATTCTAACAGTGTGAGGTGATACCTCATTGTAGTTTTGATTTGCATTTCTCTAATAATTAGTGCTGTTGAGCAGCTTTTCATGTGCGTCTTGGCCATCTCTGTGTCTTCTTTGAAGAAACGTATCTTTAGATCTTCTGCCCATTTTTGTATTGGGTTGTTTGTTTTTTTAATATTAAGCTGCATGAGCTGTTTATATATATTGGAGATTAAACCTTTGTCCATTGATTCGTTTGCAACTTTTCGCCCCTTCTGAGGGATGCCTTTTTCCATTCCCGTTTTTTTAACCAAAAAAGAAAGAAAGAAAAAGAAGCAGAAAACTAATGTGCATAAAATATGCCTTTTGAAATGGTCGTTTTGAAATATGGACGTCCTTTGAATTTTTTGGTCGATATGTGACCCCAGCATTTGTTTTCAGGGCAGGTGTCATTTACGGGCCTGCAATGATTTTGAATATCAACTGACCATTAGCGCTGGGATTAAAGCTGCTGTTGTGTGAAACGGCCACAAGGTGGCAGCAGTTCTCCCTTACCAATTCTGGTTACTAGGGCAAGAGAGCCTCAATGGAAGTCGTGTTCTAGATTGGAATTTAGAATGGAATGTGCCAGGAGAAAGCCCCTCAAGTTTGTCTCCCTACTTCTTGTTCGTGTTTTTAATTTAATTTTTATTTTTTATTACAGCAAGTTTGATTACAATGTTTGGCTTGTTGGAGGTGTGGAAGATGTGGTTGGTTCTTTTACACATATACACATGTCTGTTTTTCCTGGGATCCTTTTCTCATGTACGTTATGACAGAATGTTGAGTAGTCTTTTGGTATTCCGTAGGTCTTTGGTGATTATATATGTCACCTGTGTTTGTATAAGTCTGTTAACCCCGATATCGTAATGAAACCAATCCTCACACCTTTCCATTGGTGAACCATAAGTTTGTTTAATGAATCTCTGATTGCCCTTCTCGGTGGAAATATCTGCCCTGGTATCCATTTTTAGGTAACACCTATAAGTGATATGATATGATATGTGTCTTTCACTTTCTGACTTACTGCAAGTCACGTGATTACCTCTAGACTCATCTACGGTGGTGCAAATGGCATTGTGTTCTTTTTTTCCTTGGCTTCTCTTCTGCCTTAGCGAGGTCCGTTTTCAACAATGTGATTGCCTGAGTGTTGTGGATTAGCTGACCTGGGCAGCCTTACCCTGCCGCCCAGCCCTCCCCAGGTGTGCCTGGTTGAGGTCAATATAAACAGCGCTCCAGGCAGCAATAGCCCCTGAAGCTGTTCCTGACTCCATATTCTCTGCCCCGTCAGCAGTCTCGGGGCGGTGCTGGTGGGAGGGAATGAGGGGCCACAGCTTTGTTGGTGGCCCGGTGTGAGTGGGGTTCTGCTGGCCTTTCTGCAGGAGTTGCCAGGCTGCCACCTGTAAAGAAGAGGATGTGTCACCCATACCTTCCGCTGGAATTTCTCTCCGGACAGAGGTGAGGAAGGAAAAAAGCAGTGGGGGCCGGGACAGGTGGGGTATCTCAGGCAGGACAATGGAAAGCTTCCGGAAGAGCGCCCGGGGGCAGGACCACCCTGGCTGGCCTGCAGGCACCAAGTTGGCCTGCGTGCTGTTGCTGGTGTGGCTCCATGGCCCTTCCTCTAGTCTTTCAAGCCCTTGTACATATTCAGGTGTTTTACCTGGGAAGGGTGGGAACAGTTCAGCAGCAGCTGGCCTGGGGCTCAGCTCACCTTTATTCAGAGATGCCTCTGCACGATCCCCCAGCTTTGCAATGAGGACGCTCCTTGCGTGGGGTGTGGGTTGCTGGCTGTATGGGAGATGATTCCCCACCTCAGACCCATTTCAGAATTGTTTACCGCTGGAGCAAGTGCCCTGATAGGGTTTTCCTCTGTATAACTGGTGGGTTCAGGTTTTTTTTTTTTCTTTTATGGTTCAAGTTAGATTTTATTCCTCTTTTATGTATTTATAGATATAAGCATGGAAATAATTCATTCCTGTAAATACATCTGTGTGAAGGGAAGAACTTTTTTCTGTATTATTTTTAAATATTATTTTTTTTAATTTTGAAATTTAATTTTATTTATTTTTTTATACAGCAGGTTATTATTAGTTATGTATTTTATGCATATACATGTATGCAGGTCAATCCCAATCTCCCAACTCATCCCACCACCACCACACCATGGCTTCCCACACTTGGTGTCCATACGTTTGTTCTCTACCTCTGTCTCTATTTCTTCCCTGCAAACCAGTTCATCTGTACCAGTTTTTAGGTTCCACATATATGCATTAATATACAATATTTGTTTTCCTCTTTCTGACTGACTTCATTCTGTATGACAGTCTCTAGATCCATCGATGTCTCTACAAATGACCCAGTTTCATTCCGTTTTATGGCTGAGTAATATTCCATTTTATACATGTACCACATCTTTATCCATTCATCTGTCTGTGGGCATTTAGGTTGCTTCCATTACCTGGCTATTGTAAATAGTGCTGCAATGAACATTGTGGTGAATGTGCCTTTTTGATTTATGGTGTTCTTTGGGTATATGCCCAGAAGTGGGATTGCTGGATCAGATGGTAATTCTATTTCTAGTTTTTTTTTTAACGAAACTCCATACTGTTCTCCATAGTGACTGTATCAATTTACATTCCCACCAATAGTGGAAGAGGGCTCCTTTTGTCCACACCCTCCCCAGAATTTGTTGTCTGTAGATTTTCTGATGATGCCGATTCTAACAGTGTGAGGTGATACCTCATTGTAGTTTTGATTTGCATTTCTCTAATAATTAGTGCTGTTGAGCAGCTTTTCATGTGCGTCTTGGCCATCTCTGTGTCTTCTTTGAAGAAACGTATCTTTAGATCTTCTGCCCATTTTTGTATTGGGTTGTTTGTTTTTTTTAATATTAAGCTGCATGAGCTGTTTATATATATTGGAGATTAAACCTTTGTCCATTGATTCGTTTGCAACTTTTCGCCCCTTCTGAGGGATGCCTTTTTCCATTCCCGTTTTTTTAACCAAAAAGGAAAGAAAGAAAAAGAAGCAGAAAACTAATGTGCATAAAATATGCCTTTTGAAATGGTCGTTTTGAAATATGGACGTCCTTTGAAATTTTTGGTCGATATGTGACCCCAGCATTTGTTTTCAGGGCAGGTGTCATTTACGGGCCTGCAATGATTTTGAATATCAACTGACCATTAGCGCTGGGATTAAAGCTGCTGTTGTGTGAAACGGCCACAAGGTGGCAGCAGTTCTCCCTTACCAATTCTGGTTACTAGGGCAAGAGAGCCTCAATGGAAGTCGTGTTCTAGATTGGAATTTAGAATGGAATGTGCCAGGAGAAAGCCCCTCAAGTTTGTCTCCCTACTTCTTGTTCGTGTTTTTAATTTAATTTTTATTTTTTATTACAGCAAGTTTGATTACAATGTTTGGCTTGTTGGAGGTGTGGAAGATGTGGTTGGTTCTTTTACACATATACACATGTCTGTTTTTCCTGGGATCCTTTTCTCATGTAAGTTATGACAGAATGTTGAGTAGTCTTTTGGTATTCCGTAGGTCTTTGGTGATTATATATGTCACCTGTGTTTGTATAAGTCTGTTAACCCCGATATCGTAATGAAACCAATCCTCACACCTTTCCATTGGTGAACCATAAGTTTGTTTAATGAATCTCTGATTGCCCTTCTCGGTGGAAATATCTGCCCTGGTATCCATTTTTAGGTAACACCTATAAGTGATATGATATGATATGTGTCTTTCACTTTCTGACTTACTGCAAGTCACGTGATTACCTCTAGACTCATCTACGGTGGTGCAAATGGCATTGTGTTCTTTTTTTCCTTGGCTTCTCTTCTGCCTTAGCGAGGTCCGTTTTCAACAATGTGATTGCCTGAGTGTTGTGGATTAGCTGACCTGGGCAGCCTTACCCTGCCGCCCAGCCCTCCCCAGGTGTGCCTGGTTGAGGTCAATATAAACAGCGCTCCAGGCAGCAATAGCCCCTGAAGCTGTTCCTGACTCCATATTCTCTGCCCCGTCAGCAGTCTCGGGGCGGTGCTGGTGGGAGGGAATGAGGGGCCACAGCTTTGTTGGTGGCCCGGTGTGAGTGGGGTTCTGCTGGCCTTTCTGCAGGAGTTGCCAGGCTGCCACCTGTAAAGAAGAGGATGTGTCACCCATACCTTCCGCTGGAATTTCTCTCCGGACAGAGGTGAGGAAGGAAAAAAGCAGTGGGGGCCGGGACAGGTGGGGTATCTCAGGCAGGACAATGGAAAGCTTCCGGAAGAGCGCCCGGGGGCAGGACCACCCTGGCTGGCCTGCAGGCACCAAGTTGGCCTGCGTGCTGTTGCTGGTGTGGCTCCATGGCCCTTCCTCTAGTCTTTCAAGCCCTTGTACATATTCAGGTGTTTTACCTGGGAAGGGTGGGAACAGTTCAGCAGCAGCTGGCCTGGGGCTCAGCTCACCTTTATTCAGAGATGCCTCTGCACGATCCCCCAGCTTTGCAATGAGGACGCTCCTTGCGTGGGGTGTGGGTTGCTGGCTGTATGGGAGATGATTCCCCACCTCAGACCCATTTCAGAATTGTTTACCGCTGGAGCAAGTGCCCTGATAGGGTTTTCCTCTGTATAACTGGTGGGTTCAGGTTTTTTTTTTTCTTTTATGGTTCAAGTTAGATTTTATTCCTCTTTTATGTATTTATAGATATAAGCATGGAAATAATTCATTCCTGTAAATACATCTGTGTGAAGGGAAGAACTTTTTTCTGTATTATTTTTAAATATTATTTTTTTTAATTTTGAAATTTAATTTTATTTATTTTTTTATACAGCAGGTTATTATTAGTTATGTATTTTATGCATATACATGTATGCAGGTCAATCCCAATCTCCCAACTCATCCCACCACCACCACACCATGGCTTCCCACACTTGGTGTCCATACGTTTGTTCTCTACCTCTGTCTCTATTTCTTCCCTGCAAACCAGTTCATCTGTACCAGTTTTTAGGTTCCACATATATGCATTAATATACAATATTTGTTTTCCTCTTTCTGACTGACTTCATTCTGTATGACAGTCTCTAGATCCATCGATGTCTCTACAAATGACCCAGTTTCATTCCGTTTTATGGCTGAGTAATATTCCATTTTATACATGTACCACATCTTTATCCATTCATCTGTCTGTGGGCATTTAGGTTGCTTCCATTACCTGGCTATTGTAAATAGTGCTGCAATGAACATTGTGGTGAATGTGCCTTTTTGATTTATGGTGTTCTTTGGGTATATGCCCAGAAGTGGGATTGCTGGATCAGATGGTAATTCTATTTCTAGTTTTTTTTTTAACGAAACTCCATACTGTTCTCCATAGTGACTGTATCAATTTACATTCCCACCAATAGTGGAAGAGGGCTCCTTTTGTCCACACCCTCCCCAGAATTTGTTGTCTGTAGATTTTCTGATGATGCCGATTCTAACAGTGTGAGGTGATACCTCATTGTAGTTTTGATTTGCATTTCTCTAATAATTAGTGCTGTTGAGCAGCTTTTCATGTGCGTCTTGGCCATCTCTGTGTCTTCTTTGAAGAAACGTATCTTTAGATCTTCTGCCCATTTTTGTATTGGGTTGTTTGTTTTTTTTAATATTAAGCTGCATGAGCTGTTTATATATATTGGAGATTAAACCTTTGTCCATTGATTCGTTTGCAACTTTTCGCCCCTTCTGAGGGATGCCTTTTTCCATTCCCGTTTTTTTAACCAAAAAGGAAAGAAAGAAAAAGAAGCAGAAAACTAATGTGCATAAAATATGCCTTTTGAAATGGTCGTTTTGAAATATGGACGTCCTTTGAAATTTTTGGTCGATATGTGACCCCAGCATTTGTTTTCAGGGCAGGTGTCATTTACGGGCCTGCAATGATTTTGAATATCAACTGACCATTAGCGCTGGGATTAAAGCTGCTGTTGTGTGAAACGGCCACAAGGTGGCAGCAGTTCTCCCTTACCAATTCTGGTTACTAGGGCAAGAGAGCCTCAATGGAAGTCGTGTTCTAGATTGGAATTTAGAATGGAATGTGCCAGGAGAAAGCCCCTCAAGTTTGTCTCCCTACTTCTTGTTCGTGTTTTTAATTTAATTTTTATTTTTTATTACAGCAAGTTTGATTACAATGTTTGGCTTGTTGGAGGTGTGGAAGATGTGGTTGGTTCTTTTACACATATACACATGTCTGTTTTTCCTGGGATCCTTTTCTCATGTACGTTATGACAGAATGTTGAGTAGTCTTTTGGTATTCCGTAGGTCTTTGGTGATTATATATGTCACCTGTGTTTGTATAAGTCTGTTAACCCCGATATCGTAATGAAACCAATCCTCACACCTTTCCATTGGTGAACCATAAGTTTGTTTAATGAATCTCTGATTGCCCTTCTCGGTGGAAATATCTGCCCTGGTATCCATTTTTAGGTAACACCTATAAGTGATATGATATGATATGTGTCTTTCACTTTCTGACTTACTGCAAGTCACGTGATTACCTCTAGACTCATCTACGGTGGTGCAAATGGCATTGTGTTCTTTTTTTCCTTGGCTTCTCTTCTGCCTTAGCGAGGTCCGTTTTCAACAATGTGATTGCCTGAGTGTTGTGGATTAGCTGACCTGGGCAGCCTTACCCTGCCGCCCAGCCCTCCCCAGGTGTGCCTGGTTGAGGTCAATATAAACAGCGCTCCAGGCAGCAATAGCCCCTGAAGCTGTTCCTGACTCCATATTCTCTGCCCCGTCAGCAGTCTCGGGGCGGTGCTGGTGGGAGGGAATGAGGGGCCACAGCTTTGTTGGTGGCCCGGTGTGAGTGGGGTTCTGCTGGCCTTTCTGCAGGAGTTGCCAGGCTGCCACCTGTAAAGAAGAGGATGTGTCACCCATACCTTCCGCTGGAATTTCTCTCCGGACAGAGGTGAGGAAGGAAAAAAGCAGTGGGGGCCGGGACAGGTGGGGTATCTCAGGCAGGACAATGGAAAGCTTCCGGAAGAGCGCCCGGGGGCAGGACCACCCTGGCTGGCCTGCAGGCACCAAGTTGGCCTGCGTGCTGTTGCTGGTGTGGCTCCATGGCCCTTCCTCTAGTCTTTCAAGCCCTTGTACATATTCAGGTGTTTTACCTGGGAAGGGTGGGAACAGTTCAGCAGCAGCTGGCCTGGGGCTCAGCTCACCTTTATTCAGAGATGCCTCTGCACGATCCCCCAGCTTTGCAATGAGGACGCTCCTTGCGTGGGGTGTGGGTTGCTGGCTGTATGGGAGATGATTCCCCACCTCAGACCCATTTCAGAATTGTTTACCGCTGGAGCAAGTGCCCTGATAGGGTTTTCCTCTGTATAACTGGTGGGTTCAGGTTTTTTTTTTCTTTTATGGTTCAAGTTAGATTTTATTCCTCTTTTATGTATTTATAGATATAAGCATGGAAATAATTCATTCCTGTAAATACATCTGTGTGAAGGGAAGAACTTTTTTCTGTATTATTTTTAAATATTATTTTTTTTAATTTTGAAATTTAATTTTATTTATTTTTTTATACAGCAGGTTATTATTAGTTATGTATTTTATGCATATACATGTATGCAGGTCAATCCCAATCTCCCAACTCATCCCACCACCACCACACCATGGCTTCCCACACTTGGTGTCCATACGTTTGTTCTCTACCTCTGTCTCTATTTCTTCCCTGCAAACCAGTTCATCTGTACCAGTTTTTAGGTTCCACATATATGCATTAATATACAATATTTGTTTTCCTCTTTCTGACTTACTTCATTCTGTATGACAGTCTCTAGATCCATCGATGTCTCTACAAATGACCCAGTTTCATTCCGTTTTATGGCTGAGTAATATTCCATTTTATACATGTACCACATCTTTATCCATTCATCTGTCTGTGGGCATTTAGGTTGCTTCCATTACCTGGCTATTGTAAATAGTGCTGCAATGAACATTGTGGTGAATGTGCCTTTTTGATTTATGGTGTTCTTTGGGTATATGCCCAGAAGTGGGATTGCTGGATCAGATGGTAATTCTATTTCTAGTTTTTTTTTTTAACGAAACTCCATACTGTTCTCCATAGTGACTGTATCAATTTACATTCCCACCAATAGTGGGAGAGGGCTCCTTTTGTCCACACCCTCCCCAGAATTTGTTGTCTGTAGATTTTCTGATGATGCCGATTCTAACAGTGTGAGGTGATACCTCATTGTAGTTTTGATTTGCATTTCTCTAATAATTAGTGCTGTTGAGCAGCTTTTCATGTGCGTCTTGGCCATCTCTGTGTCTTCTTTGAAGAAACGTATCTTTAGATCTTCTGCCCATTTTTGTTTTGGGTTGTTTGTTTTTTTTAATATTAAGCTGCATGAGCTGTTTATATATATTGGAGATTAAACCTTTGTCCATTGATTCGTTTGCAACTTTTCGCCCCTTCTGAGGGATGCCTTTTTCCATTCCCGTTTTTTTAACCAAAAAGGAAAGAAAGAAAAAGAAGCAGAAAACTAATGTGCATAAAATATGCCTTTTGAAATGGTCGTTTTGAAATATGGACGTCCTTTGAAATTTTTGGTCGATATGTGACCCCAGCATTTGTTTTCAGGGCAGGTGTCATTTACGGGCCTGCAATGATTTTGAATATCAACTGACCATTAGCGCTGGGATTAAAGCTGCTGTTGTGTGAAACGGCCACAAGGTGGCAGCAGTTCTCCCTTACCAATTCTGGTTACTAGGGCAAGAGAGCCTCAATGGAAGTCGTGTTCTAGATTGGAATTTAGAATGGAATGTGCCAGGAGAAAGCCCCTCAAGTTTGTCTCCCTACTTCTTGTTCGTGTTTTTAATTTAATTTTTATTTTTTATTACAGCAAGTTTGATTACAATGTTTGGCTTGTTGGAGGTGTGGAAGATGTGGTTGGTTCTTTTACACATATACACATGTCTGTTTTTCCTGGGATCCTTTTCTCATGTACGTTATGACAGAATGTTGAGTAGTCTTTTGGTATTCCGTAGGTCTTTGGTGATTATATATGTCACCTGTGTTTGTATAAGTCTGTTAACCCCGATATCGTAATGAAACCAATCCTCACACCTTTCCATTGGTGAACCATAAGTTTGTTTAATGAATCTCTGATTGCCCTTCTCGGTGGAAATATCTGCCCTGGTATCCATTTTTAGGTAACACCTATAAGTGATATGATATGATATGTGTCTTTCACTTTCTGACTTACTGCAAGTCACGTGATTACCTCTAGACTCATCTACGGTGGTGCAAATGGCATTGTGTTCTTTTTTTCCTTGGCTTCTCTTCTGCCTTAGCGAGGTCCGTTTTCAACAATGTGATTGCCTGAGTGTTGTGGATTAGCTGACCTGGGCAGCCTTACCCTGCCGCCCAGCCCTCCCCAGGTGTGCCTGGTTGAGGTCAATATAAACAGCGCTCCAGGCAGCAATAGCCCCTGAAGCTGTTCCTGACTCCATATTCTCTGCCCCGTCAGCAGTCTCGGGGCGGTGCTGGTGGGAGGGAATGAGGGGCCACAGCTTTGTTGGTGGCCCGGTGTGAGTGGGGTTCTGCTGGCCTTTCTGCAGGAGTTGCCAGGCTGCCACCTGTAAAGAAGAGGATGTGTCACCCATACCTTCCGCTGGAATTTCTCTCCGGACAGAGGTGAGGAAGGAAAAAAGCAGTGGGGGCCGGGACAGGTGGGGTATCTCAGGCAGGACAATGGAAAGCTTCCGGAAGAGCGCCCGGGGGCAGGACCACCCTGGCTGGCCTGCAGGCACCAAGTTGGCCTGCGTGCTGTTGCTGGTGTGGCTCCATGGCCCTTCCTCTAGTCTTTCAAGCCCTTGTACATATTCAGGTGTTTTACCTGGGAAGGGTGGGAACAGTTCAGCAGCAGCTGGCCTGGGGCTCAGCTCACCTTTATTCAGAGATGCCTCTGCACGATCCCCCAGCTTTGCAATGAGGACGCTCCTTGCGTGGGGTGTGGGTTGCTGGCTGTATGGGAGATGATTCCCCACCTCAGACCCATTTCAGAATTGTTTACCGCTGGAGCAAGTGCCCTGATAGGGTTTTCCTCTGTATAACTGGTGGGTTCAGGTTTTTTTTTTTCTTTTATGGTTCAAGTTAGATTTTATTCCTCTTTTATGTATTTATAGATATAAGCATGGAAATAATTCATTCCTGTAAATACATCTGTGTGAAGGGAAGAACTTTTTTCTGTATTATTTTTAAATATTATTTTTTTTAATTTTGAAATTTAATTTTATTTATTTTTTTATACAGCAGGTTATTATTAGTTATGTATTTTATGCATATACATGTATGCAGGTCAATCCCAATCTCCCAACTCATCCCACCACCACCACACCATGGCTTCCCACACTTGGTGTCCATACGTTTGTTCTCTACCTCTGTCTCTATTTCTTCCCTGCAAACCAGTTCATCTGTACCAGTTTTTAGGTTCCACATATATGCATTAATATACAATATTTGTTTTCCTCTTTCTGACTTACTTCATTCTGTATGACAGTCTCTAGATCCATCGATGTCTCTACAAATGACCCAGTTTCATTCCGTTTTATGGCTGAGTAATATTCCATTTTATACATGTACCACATCTTTATCCATTCATCTGTCTGTGGGCATTTAGGTTGCTTCCATTACCTGGCTATTGTAAATAGTGCTGCAATGAACATTGTGGTGAATGTGCCTTTTTGATTTATGGTGTTCTTTGGGTATATGCCCAGAAGTGGGATTGCTGGATCAGATGGTAATTCTATTTCTAGTTTTTTTTTTTAACGAAACTCCATACTGTTCTCCATAGTGACTGTATCAATTTACATTCCCACCAATAGTGGGAGAGGGCTCCTTTTGTCCACACCCTCCCCAGAATTTGTTGTCTGTAGATTTTCTGATGATGCCGATTCTAACAGTGTGAGGTGATACCTCATTGTAGTTTTGATTTGCATTTCTCTAATAATTAGTGCTGTTGAGCAGCTTTTCATGTGCGTCTTGGCCATCTCTGTGTCTTCTTTGAAGAAACGTATCTTTAGATCTTCTGCCCATTTTTGTATTGGGTTGTTTGTTTTTTTTAATATTAAGCTGCATGAGCTGTTTATATATATTGGAGATTAAACCTTTGTCCATTGATTCGTTTGCAACTTTTCGCCCCTTCTGAGGGATGCCTTTTTCCATTCCCGTTTTTTTAACCAAAAAGGAAAGAAAGAAAAAGAAGCAGAAAACTAATGTGCATAAAATATGCCTTTTGAAATGGTCGTTTTGAAATATGGACGTCCTTTGAAATTTTTGGTCGATATGTGACCCCAGCATTTGTTTTCAGGGCAGGTGTCATTTACGGGCCTGCAATGATTTTGAATATCAACTGACCATTAGCGCTGGGATTAAAGCTGCTGTTGTGTGAAACGGCCACAAGGTGGCAGCAGTTCTCCCTTACCAATTCTGGTTACTAGGGCAAGAGAGCCTCAATGGAAGTCGTGTTCTAGATTGGAATTTAGAATGGAATGTGCCAGGAGAAAGCCCCTCAAGTTTGTCTCCCTACTTCTTGTTCGTGTTTTTAATTTAATTTTTATTTTTTATTACAGCAAGTTTGATTACAATGTTTGGCTTGTTGGAGGTGTGGAAGATGTGGTTGGTTCTTTTACACATATACACATGTCTGTTTTTCCTGGGATCCTTTTCTCATGTACGTTATGACAGAATGTTGAGTAGTCTTTTGGTATTCCGTAGGTCTTTGGTGATTATATATGTCACCTGTGTTTGTATAAGTCTGTTAACCCCGATATCGTAATGAAACCAATCCTCACACCTTTCCATTGGTGAACCATAAGTTTGTTTAATGAATCTCTGATTGCCCTTCTCGGTGGAAATATCTGCCCTGGTATCCATTTTTAGGTAACACCTATAAGTGATATGATATGATATGTGTCTTTCACTTTCTGACTTACTGCAAGTCACGTGATTACCTCTAGACTCATCTACGGTGGTGCAAATGGCATTGTGTTCTTTTTTTCCTTGGCTTCTCTTCTGCCTTAGCGAGGTCCGTTTTCAACAATGTGATTGCCTGAGTGTTGTGGATTAGCTGACCTGGGCAGCCTTACCCTGCCGCCCAGCCCTCCCCAGGTGTGCCTGGTTGAGGTCAATATAAACAGCGCTCCAGGCAGCAATAGCCCCTGAAGCTGTTCCTGACTCCATATTCTCTGCCCCGTCAGCAGTCTCGGGGCGGTGCTGGTGGGAGGGAATGAGGGGCCACAGCTTTGTTGGTGGCCCGGTGTGAGTGGGGTTCTGCTGGCCTTTCTGCAGGAGTTGCCAGGCTGCCACCTGTAAAGAAGAGGATGTGTCACCCATACCTTCCGCTGGAATTTCTCTCCGGACAGAGGTGAGGAAGGAAAAAAGCAGTGGGGGCCGGGACAGGTGGGGTATCTCAGGCAGGACAATGGAAAGCTTCCGGAAGAGCGCCCGGGGGCAGGACCACCCTGGCTGGCCTGCAGGCACCAAGTTGGCCTGCGTGCTGTTGCTGGTGTGGCTCCATGGCCCTTCCTCTAGTCTTTCAAGCCCTTGTACATATTCAGGTGTTTTACCTGGGAAGGGTGGGAACAGTTCAGCAGCAGCTGGCCTGGGGCTCAGCTCACCTTTATTCAGAGATGCCTCTGCACGATCCCCCAGCTTTGCAATGAGGACGCTCCTTGCGTGGGGTGTGGGTTGCTGGCTGTATGGGAGATGATTCCCCACCTCAGACCCATTTCAGAATTGTTTACCGCTGGAGCAAGTGCCCTGATAGGGTTTTCCTCTGTATAACTGGTGGGTTCAGGTTTTTTTTTTTCTTTTATGGTTCAAGTTAGATTTTATTCCTCTTTTATGTATTTATAGATATAAGCATGGAAATAATTCATTCCTGTAAATACATCTGTGTGAAGGGAAGAACTTTTTTCTGTATTATTTTTAAATATTATTTTTTTTAATTTTGAAATTTAATTTTATTTATTTTTTTATACAGCAGGTTATTATTAGTTATGTATTTTATGCATATACATGTATGCAGGTCAATCCCAATCTCCCAACTCATCCCACCACCACCACACCATGGCTTCCCACACTTGGTGTCCATACGTTTGTTCTCTACCTCTGTCTCTATTTCTTCCCTGCAAACCAGTTCATCTGTACCAGTTTTTAGGTTCCACATATATGCATTAATATACAATATTTGTTTTCCTCTTTCTGACTTACTTCATTCTGTATGACAGTCTCTAGATCCATCGATGTCTCTACAAATGACCCAGTTTCATTCCGTTTTATGGCTGAGTAATATTCCATTTTATACATGTACCACATCTTTATCCATTCATCTGTCTGTGGGCATTTAGGTTGCTTCCATTACCTGGCTATTGTAAATAGTGCTGCAATGAACATTGTGGTGAATGTGCCTTTTTGATTTATGGTGTTCTTTGGGTATATGCCCAGAAGTGGGATTGCTGGATCAGATGGTAATTCTATTTCTAGTTTTTTTTTTTAACGAAACTCCATACTGTTCTCCATAGTGACTGTATCAATTTACATTCCCACCAATAGTGGGAGAGGGCTCCTTTTGTCCACACCCTCCCCAGAATTTGTTGTCTGTAGATTTTCTGATGATGCCGATTCTAACAGTGTGAGGTGATACCTCATTGTAGTTTTGATTTGCATTTCTCTAATAATTAGTGCTGTTGAGCAGCTTTTCATGTGCGTCTTGGCCATCTCTGTGTCTTCTTTGAAGAAACGTATCTTTAGATCTTCTGCCCATTTTTGTATTGGGTTGTTTGTTTTTTTTAATATTAAGCTGCATGAGCTGTTTATATATATTGGAGATTAAACCTTTGTCCATTGATTCGTTTGCAACTTTTCGCCCCTTCTGAGGGATGCCTTTTTCCATTCCCGTTTTTTTAACCAAAAAAGAAAGAAAGAAAAAGAAGCAGAAAACTAATGTGCATAAAATATGCCTTTTGAAATGGTCGTTTTGAAATATGGACGTCCTTTGAATTTTTTGGTCGATATGTGACCCCAGCATTTGTTTTCAGGGCAGGTGTCATTTACGGGCCTGCAATGATTTTGAATATCAACTGACCATTAGCGCTGGGATTAAAGCTGCTGTTGTGTGAAACGGCCACAAGGTGGCAGCAGTTCTCCCTTACCAATTCTGGTTACTAGGGCAAGAGAGCCTCAATGGAAGTCGTGTTCTAGATTGGAATTTAGAATGGAATGTGCCAGGAGAAAGCCCCTCAAGTTTGTCTCCCTACCTCTTGTTCGTGTTTTTAATTTAATTTTTATTTTTTATTACAGCAAGTTTGATTACAATGTTTGGCTTGTTGGAGGTGTGGAAGATGTGGTTGGTTCTTTTACACATATACACATGTCTGTTTTTCCTGGGATCCTTTTCTCATGTACGTTATGACAGAATGTTGAGTAGTCTTTTGGTATTCCGTAGGTCTTTGGTGATTATATATGTCACCTGTGTTTGTATAAGTCTGTTAACCCCGATATCGTAATGAAACCAATCCTCACACCTTTCCATTGGTGAACCATAAGTTTGTTTAATGAATCTCTGATTGCCCTTCTCGGTGGAAATATCTGCCCTGGTATCCATTTTTAGGTAACACCTATAAGTGATATGATATGATATGTGTCTTTCACTTTCTGACTTACTGCAAGTCACGTGATTACCTCTAGACTCATCTACGGTGGTGCAAATGGCATTGTGTTCTTTTTTTCCTTGGCTTCTCTTCTGCCTTAGCGAGGTCCGTTTTCAACAATGTGATTGCCTGAGTGTTGTGGATTAGCTGACCTGGGCAGCCTTACCCTGCCGCCCAGCCCTCCCCAGGTGTGCCTGGTTGAGGTCAATATAAACAGCGCTCCAGGCAGCAATAGCCCCTGAAGCTGTTCCTGACTCCATATTCTCTGCCCCGTCAGCAGTCTCGGGGCGGTGCTGGTGGGAGGGAATGAGGGGCCACAGCTTTGTTGGTGGCCCGGTGTGAGTGGGGTTCTGCTGGCCTTTCTGCAGGAGTTGCCAGGCTGCCACCTGTAAAGAAGAGGATGTGTCACCCATACCTTCCGCTGGAATTTCTCTCCGGACAGAGGTGAGGAAGGAAAAAAGCAGTGGGGGCCGGGACAGGTGGGGTATCTCAGGCAGGACAATGGAAAGCTTCCGGAAGAGCGCCCGGGGGCAGGACCACCCTGGCTGGCCTGCAGGCACCAAGTTGGCCTGCGTGCTGTTGCTGGTGTGGCTCCATGGCCCTTCCTCTAGTCTTTCAAGCCCTTGTACATATTCAGGTGTTTTACCTGGGAAGGGTGGGAACAGTTCAGCAGCAGCTGGCCTGGGGCTCAGCTCACCTTTATTCAGAGATGCCTCTGCACGATCCCCCAGCTTTGCAATGAGGACGCTCCTTGCGTGGGGTGTGGGTTGCTGGCTGTATGGGAGATGATTCCCCACCTCAGACCCATTTCAGAATTGTTTACCGCTGGAGCAAGTGCCCTGATAGGGTTTTCCTCTGTATAACTGGTGGGTTCAGGTTTTTTTTTTCTTTTATGGTTCAAGTTAGATTTTATTCCTCTTTTATGTATTTATAGATATAAGCATGGAAATAATTCATTCCTGTAAATACATCTGTGTGAAGGGAAGAACTTTTTTCTGTATTATTTTTAAATATTATTTTTTTTAATTTTGAAATTTAATTTTATTTATTTTTTTATACAGCAGGTTATTATTAGTTATGTATTTTATGCATATACATGTATGCAGGTCAATCCCAATCTCCCAACTCATCCCACCACCACCACACCATGGCTTCCCACACTTGGTGTCCATACGTTTGTTCTCTACCTCTGTCTCTATTTCTTCCCTGCAAACCAGTTCATCTGTACCAGTTTTTAGGTTCCACATATATGCATTAATATACAATATTTGTTTTCCTCTTTCTGACTTACTTCATTCTGTATGACAGTCTCTAGATCCATCGATGTCTCTACAAATGACCCAGTTTCATTCCGTTTTATGGCTGAGTAATATTCCATTTTATACATGTACCACATCTTTATCCATTCATCTGTCTGTGGGCATTTAGGTTGCTTCCATTACCTGGCTATTGTAAATAGTGCTGCAATGAACATTGTGGTGAATGTGCCTTTTTGATTTATGGTGTTCTTTGGGTATATGCCCAGAAGTGGGATTGCTGGATCAGATGGTAATTCTATTTCTAGTTTTTTTTTTAACGAAACTCCATACTGTTCTCCATAGTGACTGTATCAATTTACATTCCCACCAATAGTGGAAGAGGGCTCCTTTTGTCCACACCCTCCCCAGAATTTGTTGTCTGTAGATTTTCTGATGATGCCGATTCTAACAGTGTGAGGTGATACCTCATTGTAGTTTTGATTTGCATTTCTCTAATAATTAGTGCTGTTGAGCAGCTTTTCATGTGCGTCTTGGCCATTTCTGTGTCTTCTTTGAAGAAACGTATCTTTAGATCTTCTGCCCATTTTTGTATTGGGTTGTTTGTTTTTTTTAATATTAAGCTGCATGAGCTGTTTATATATATTGGAGATTAAACCTTTGTCCATTGATTCGTTTGCAACTTTTCGCCCCTTCTGAGGGATGCCTTTTTCCATTCCCGTTTTTTTAACCAAAAAGGAAAGAAAGAAAAAGAAGCAGAAAACTAATGTGCATAAAATATGCCTTTTGAAATGGTCGTTTTGAAATATGGACGTCCTTTGAAATTTTTGGTCGATATGTGACCCCAGCATTTGTTTTCAGGGCAGGTGTCATTTACGGGCCTGCAATGATTTTGAATATCAACTGACCATTAGCGCTGGGATTAAAGCTGCTGTTGTGTGAAACGGCCACAAGGTGGCAGCAGTTCTCCCTTACCAATTCTGGTTACTAGGGCAAGAGAGCCTCAATGGAAGTCGTGTTCTAGATTGGAATTTAGAATGGAATGTGCCAGGAGAAAGCCCCTCAAGTTTGTCTCCCTACTTCTTGTTCGTGTTTTTAATTTAATTTTTATTTTTTATTACAGCAAGTTTGATTACAATGTTTGGCTTGTTGGAGGTGTGGAAGATGTGGTTGGTTCTTTTACACATATACACATGTCTGTTTTTCCTGGGATCCTTTTCTCATGTACGTTATGACAGAATGTTGAGTAGTCTTTTGGTATTCCGTAGGTCTTTGGTGATTATATATGTCACCTGTGTTAACCCCGATATCGTAATGAAACCAATCCTCACACCTTTCCATTGGTGAACCATAAGTTTGTTTAATGAATTGTTTAATGAATCTCTGATTGCCCTTCTCGGTGGAAATATCTGCCCTGGTATCCATTTTTAGGTAACACCTATAAGTGATATGATATGATATGTGTCTTTCACTTTCTGACTTACTGCAAGTCACGTGATTACCTCTAGACTCATCTACGGTGGTGCAAATGGCATTGTGTTCTTTTTTTCCTTGGCTTCTCTTCTGCCTTAGCGAGGTCCGTTTTCAACAATGTGATTGCCTGAGTGTTGTGGATTAGCTGACCTGGGCAGCCTTACCCTGCCGCCCAGCCCTCCCCAGGTGTGCCTGGTTGAGGTCAATATAAACAGCGCTCCAGGCAGCAATAGCCCCTGAAGCTGTTCCTGACTCCATATTCTCTGCCCCGTCAGCAGTCTCGGGGCGGTGCTGGTGGGAGGGAATGAGGGGCCACAACTTTGTTGGTGGCCCGGTGTGAGTGGGGTTCTGCTGGCCTTTCTGCAGGAGTTGCCAGGCTGCCACCTGTAAAGAAGAGGATGTGTCACCCATACCTTCCGCTGGAATTTCTCTCCGGACAGAGGTGAGGAAGGAAAAAAGCAGTGGGGGCCGGGACAGGTGGGGTATCTCAGGCAGGACAATGGAAAGCTTCCGGAAGAGCGCCCGGGGGCAGGACCACCCTGGCTGGCCTGCAGGCACCAAGTTGGCCTGCGTGCTGTTGCTGGTGTGGCTCCATGGCCCTTCCTCTAGTCTTTCAAGCCCTTGTACATATTCAGGTGTTTTACCTGGGAAGGGTGGGAACAGTTCAGCAGCAGCTGGCCTGGGGCTCAGCTCACCTTTATTCAGAGATGCCTCTGCACGATCCCCCAGCTTTGCAATGAGGACGCTCCTTGCGTGGGGTGTGGGTTGCTGGCTGTATGGGAGATGATTCCCCACCTCAGACCCATTTCAGAATTGTTTACCGCTGGAGCAAGTGCCCTGATAGGGTTTTCCTCTGTATAACTGGTGGGTTCAGGTTTTTTTTTTTCTTTTATGGTTCAAGTTAGATTTTATTCCTCTTTTATGTATTTATAGATATAAGCATGGAAATAATTCATTCCTGTAAATACATCTGTGTGAAGGGAAGAACTTTTTTCTGTATTATTTTTAAATATTATTTTTTTTAATTTTGAAATTTAATTTTATTTATTTTTTTATACAGCAGGTTATTATTAGTTATGTATTTTATGCATATACATGTATGCAGGTCAATCCCAATCTCCCAACTCATCCCACCACCACCACACCATGGCTTCCCACACTTGGTGTCCATACGTTTGTTCTCTACCTCTGTCTCTATTTCTTCCCTGCAAACCAGTTCATCTGTACCAGTTTTTAGGTTCCACATATATGCATTAATATACAATATTTGTTTTCCTCTTTCTGACTTACTTCATTCTGTATGACAGTCTCTAGATCCATCGATGTCTCTACAAATGACCCAGTTTCATTCCGTTTTATGGCTGAGTAATATTCCATTTTATACATGTACCACATCTTTATCCATTCATCTGTCTGTGGGCATTTAGGTTGCTTCCATTACCTGGCTATTGTAAATAGTGCTGCAATGACCATTGTGGTGAATATGCCTTTTTGATTTATGGTGTTCTTTGGGTATATGCCCAGAAGTGGGATTGCTGGATCAGATGGTAATTCTATTTCTAGTTTTTTTTTTAACGAAACTCCATACTGTTCTCCATAGTGACTGTATCAATTTACATTCCCACCAATAGTGGAAGAGGGCTCCTTTTGTCCACACCCTCCCCAGAATTTGTTGTCTGTAGATTTTCTGATGATGCCGATTCTAACAGTGTGAGGTGATACCTCATTGTAGTTTTGCTTTGCATTTCTCTAATAATTAGTGCTGTTGAGCAGCTTTTCATGTGCGTCTTGGCCATCTCTGTGTCTTCTTTGAAGAAACGTATCTTTAGATCTTCTGCCCATTTTTGTATTGGGTTGTTTGTTTTTTTTAATATTAAGCTGCATGAGCTGTTTATATATATTGGAGATTAAACCTTTGTCCATTGATTCGTTTGCAACTTTTCGCCCCTTCTGAGGGATGCCTTTTTCCATTCCCGTTTTTTTAACCAAAAAGGAAAGAAAGAAAAAGAAGCAGAAAACTAATGTGTATAAAATATGCCTTTTGAAATGGTCGTTTTGAAATATGGACGTCCTTTGAAATTTTTGGTCGATATGTGACCCCAGCATTTGTTTTCAGGGCAGGTGTCATTAACGGGCCTGCAATGATTTTGAATATCAACTGACCATTAGCGCTGGGATTAAAGCTGCTGTTGTGTGAAACGGCCACAAGGTGGCAGCAGTTCTCCCTTACCAATTCTGGTTACTAGGGCAAGAGAGCCTCAATGGAAGTCGTGTTCTAGATTGGAATTTAGAATGGAATGTGCCAGGAGAAAGCCCCTCAAGTTTGTCTCCCTACCTCTTGTTCGTGTTTTTAATTTAATTTTTATTTTTTATTACAGCAAGTTTGATTACAATGTTTGGCTTGTTGGAGGTGTGGAAGATGTGGTTGATTCTTTTACACATATACACATGTCTGTTTTTCCTGGGATCCTTTTCTCATGTACGTTATGACAGAATGTTGAGTAGTCTTTTGGTATTCCGTAGGTCTTTGGTGATTATATATGTCACCTGTGTTTGTATAAGTCTGTTAACCCCGATATCGTAATGAAACCAATCCTCACACCTTTCCATTGGTGAACCATAAGTTTGTTTAATGAATCTCTGATTGCCCTTCTCGGTGGAAATATCTGCCCTGGTATCCATTTTTAGGTAACACCTATAAGTGATATGATATGATATGTGTCTTTCACTTTCTGACTTACTGCAAGTCACGTGATTACCTCTAGACTCATCTACGGTGGTGCAAATGGCATTGTGTTCTTTTTTTCCTTGGCTTCTCTTCTGCCTTAGCGAGGTCCGTTTTCAACAATGTGATTGCCTGAGTGTTGTGGATTAGCTGACCTGGGCAGCCTTACCCTGCCGCCCAGCCCTCCCCAGGTGTGCCTGGTTGAGGTCAATATAAACAGCGCTCCAGGCAGCAATAGCCCCTGAAGCTGTTCCTGACTCCATATTCTCTGCCCCGTCAGCAGTCTCGGGGCGGTGCTGGTGGGAGGGAATGAGGGGCCACAGCTTTGTTGGTGGCCCGGTGTGAGTGGGGTTCTGCTGGCCTTTCTGCAGGAGTTGCCAGGCTGCCACCTGTAAAGAAGAGGATGTGTCACCCATACCTTCCGCTGGAATTTCTCTCCGGACAGAGGTGAGGAAGGAAAAAAGCAGTGGGGGCCGGGAGAGGTGGGGTATCTCAGGCAGGACAATGGAAAGCTTCCGGAAGAGCGCCCGGGGGCAGGACCACCCTGGCTGGCCTGCAGGCACCAAGTTGGCCTGCGTGCTGTTGCTGGTGTGGCTCCATGGCCCTTCCTCTAGTCTTTCAAGCCCTTGTACATATTCAGGTGTTTTACCTGGGAAGGGTGGGAACAGTTCAGCAGCAGCTGGCCTGGGGCTCAGCTCACCTTTATTCAGAGATGCCTCTGCACGATCCCCCAGCTTTGCAATGAGGACGCTCCTTGCGTGGGGTGTGGGTTGCTGGCTGTATGGGAGATGATTCCCCACCTCAGACCCATTTCAGAATTGTTTACCGCTGGAGCAAGTGCCCTGATAGGGTTTTCCTCTGTATAACTGGTGGGTTCAGGTTTTTTTTTTTCTTTTATGGTTCAAGTTAGATTTTATTCCTCTTTTATGTATTTATAGATATAAGCATGGAAATAATTCATTCCTGTAAATACATCTGTGTGAAGGGAAGAACTTTTTTCTGTATTATTTTTAAATATTATTTTTTTTAATTTTGAAATTTAATTTTATTTATTTTTTTATACAGCAGGTTATTATTAGTTATGTATTTTATGCATATACATGTATGCAGGTCAATCCCAATCTCCCAACTCATCCCACCACCACCACACCATGGCTTCCCACACTTGGTGTCCATACGTTTGTTCTCTACCTCTGTCTCTATTTCTTCCCTGCAAACCAGTTCATCTGTACCAGTTTTTAGGTTCCACATATATGCATTAATATACAATATTTGTTTTCCTCTTTCTGACTTACTTCATTCTGTATGACAGTCTCTAGATCCATCGATGTCTCTACAAATGACCCAGTTTCATTCCGTTTTATGGCTGAGTAATATTCCATTTTATACATGTACCACATCTTTATCCATTCATCTGTCTGTGGGCATTTAGGTTGCTTCCATTACCTGGCTATTGTAAATAGTGCTGCAATGACCATTGTGGTGAATATGCCTTTTTGATTTATGGTGTTCTTTGGGTATATGCCCAGAAGTGGGATTGCTGGATCAGATGGTAATTCTATTTCTAGTTTTTTTTTTAACGAAACTCCATACTGTTCTCCATAGTGACTGTATCAATTTACATTCCCACCAATAGTGGAAGAGGGCTCCTTTTGTCCACACCCTCCCCAGAATTTGTTGTCTGTAGATTTTCTGATGATGCCGATTCTAACAGTGTGAGGTGATACCTCATTGTAGTTTTGCTTTGCATTTCTCTAATAATTAGTGCTGTTGAGCAGCTTTTCATGTGCGTCTTGGCCATCTCTGTGTCTTCTTTGAAGAAACGTATCTTTAGATCTTCTGCCCATTTTTGTATTGGGTTGTTTGTTTTTTTTAATATTAAGCTGCATGAGCTGTTTATATATATTGGAGATTAAACCTTTGTCCATTGATTCGTTTGCAACTTTTCGCCCCTTCTGAGGGATGCCTTTTTCCATTCCCGTTTTTTTAACCAAAAAGGAAAGAAAGAAAAAGAAGCAGAAAACTAATGTGTATAAAATATGCCTTTTGAAATGGTCGTTTTGAAATATGGACGTCCTTTGAAATTTTTGGTCGATATGTGACCCCAGCATTTGTTTTCAGGGCAGGTGTCATTAACGGGCCTGCAATGATTTTGAATATCAACTGACCATTAGCGCTGGGATTAAAGCTGCTGTTGTGTGAAACGGCCACAAGGTGGCAGCAGTTCTCCCTTACCAATTCTGGTTACTAGGGCAAGAGAGCCTCAATGGAAGTCGTGTTCTAGATTGGAATTTAGAATGGAATGTGCCAGGAGAAAGCCCCTCAAGTTTGTCTCCCTACCTCTTGTTCGTGTTTTTAATTTAATTTTTATTTTTTATTACAGCAAGTTTGATTACAATGTTTGGCTTGTTGGAGGTGTGGAAGATGTGGTTGATTCTTTTACACATATACACATGTCTGTTTTTCCTGGGATCCTTTTCTCATGTACGTTATGACAGAATGTTGAGTAGTCTTTTGGTATTCCGTAGGTCTTTGGTGATTATATATGTCACCTGTGTTTGTATAAGTCTGTTAACCCCGATATCGTAATGAAACCAATCCTCACACCTTTCCATTGGTGAACCATAAGTTTGTTTAATGAATCTCTGATTGCCCTTCTCGGTGGAAATATCTGCCCTGGTATCCATTTTTAGGTAACACCTATAAGTGATATGATATGATATGTGTCTTTCACTTTCTGACTTACTGCAAGTCACGTGATTACCTCTAGACTCATCTACGGTGGTGCAAATGGCATTGTGTTCTTTTTTTCCTTGGCTTCTCTTCTGCCTTAGCGAGGTCCGTTTTCAACAATGTGATTGCCTGAGTGTTGTGGATTAGCTGACCTGGGCAGCCTTACCCTGCCGCCCAGCCCTCCCCAGGTGTGCCTGGTTGAGGTCAATATAAACAGCGCTCCAGGCAGCAATAGCCCCTGAAGCTGTTCCTGACTCCATATTCTCTGCCCCGTCAGCAGTCTCGGGGCGGTGCTGGTGGGAGGGAATGAGGGGCCACAGCTTTGTTGGTGGCCCGGTGTGAGTGGGGTTCTGCTGGCCTTTCTGCAGGAGTTGCCAGGCTGCCACCTGTAAAGAAGAGGATGTGTCACCCATACCTTCCGCTGGAATTTCTCTCCGGACAGAGGTGAGGAAGGAAAAAAGCAGTGGGGGCCGGGAGAGGTGGGGTATCTCAGGCAGGACAATGGAAAGCTTCCGGAAGAGCGCCCGGGGGCAGGACCACCCTGGCTGGCCTGCAGGCACCAAGTTGGCCTGCGTGCTGTTGCTGGTGTGGCTCCATGGCCCTTCCTCTAGTCTTTCAAGCCCTTGTACATATTCAGGTGTTTTACCTGGGAAGGGTGGGAACAGTTCAGCAGCAGCTGGCCTGGGGCTCAGCTCACCTTTATTCAGAGATGCCTCTGCACGATCCCCCAGCTTTGCAATGAGGACGCTCCTTGCGTGGGGTGTGGGTTGCTGGCTGTATGGGAGATGATTCCCCACCTCAGACCCATTTCAGAATTGTTTACCGCTGGAGCAAGTGCCCTGATAGGGTTTTCCTCTGTATAACTGGTGGGTTCAGGTTTTTTTTTTTCTTTTATGGTTCAAGTTAGATTTTATTCCTCTTTTATGTATTTATAGATATAAGCATGGAAATAATTCATTCCTGTAAATACATCTGTGTGAAGGGAAGAACTTTTTTCTGTATTATTTTTAAATATTATTTTTTTTAATTTTGAAATTTAATTTTATTTATTTTTTTATACAGCAGGTTATTATTAGTTATGTATTTTATGCATATACATGTATGCAGGTCAATCCCAATCTCCCAACTCATCCCACCACCACCACACCATGGCTTCCCACACTTGGTGTCCATACGTTTGTTCTCTACCTCTGTCTCTATTTCTTCCCTGCAAACCAGTTCATCTGTACCAGTTTTTAGGTTCCACATATATGCATTAATATACAATATTTGTTTTCCTCTTTCTGACTTACTTCATTCTGTATGACAGTCTCTAGATCCATCGATGTCTCTACAAATGACCCAGTTTCATTCCGTTTTATGGCTGAGTAATATTCCATTTTATACATGTACCACATCTTTATCCATTCATCTGTCTGTGGGCATTTAGGTTGCTTCCATTACCTGGCTATTGTAAATAGTGCTGCAATGAACATTGTGGTGAATGTGCCTTTTTGATTTATGGTGTTCTTTGGGTATATGCCCAGAAGTGGGATTGCTGGATCAGATGGTAATTCTATTTCTAGTTTTTTTTTTAACGAAACTCCATACTGTTCTCCATAGTGACTGTATCAATTTACATTCCCACCAATAGTGGAAGAGGGCTCCTTTTGTCCACACCCTCCCCAGAATTTGTTGTCTGTAGATTTTCTGATGATGCCGATTCTAACAGTGTGAGGTGATACCTCATTGTAGTTTTGATTTGCATTTCTCTAATAATTAGTGCTGTTGAGCAGCTTTTCATGTGCGTCTTGGCCATCTCTGTGTCTTCTTTGAAGAAACGTATCTTTAGATCTTCTGCCCATTTTTGTATTGGGTTGTTTGTTTTTTTTAATATTAAGCTGCATGAGCTGTTTATATATATTGGAGATTAAACCTTTGTCCATTGATTCGTTTGCAACTTTTCGCCCCTTCTGAGGGATGCCTTTTTCCATTCCCGTTTTTTTAACCAAAAAGGAAAGAAAGAAAAAGAAGCAGAAAACTAATGTGTATAAAATATGCCTTTTGAAATGGTCGTTTTGAAATATGGACGTCCTTTGAAATTTTTGGTCGATATGTGACCCCAGCATTTGTTTTCAGGGCAGGTGTCATTAACGGGCCTGCAATGATTTTGAATATCAACTGACCATTAGCGCTGGGATTAAAGCTGCTGTTGTGTGAAACGGCCACAAGGTGGCAGCAGTTCTCCCTTACCAATTCTGGTTACTAGGGCAAGAGAGCCTCAATGGAAGTCGTGTTCTAGATTGGAATTTAGAATGGAATGTGCCAGGAGAAAGCCCCTCAAGTTTGTCTCCCTACCTCTTGTTCGTGTTTTTAATTTAATTTTTATTTTTTATTACAGCAAGTTTGATTACAATGTTTGGCTTGTTGGAGGTGTGGAAGATGTGGTTGATTCTTTTACACATATACACATGTCTGTTTTTCCTGGGATCCTTTTCTCATGTACGTTATGACAGAATGTTGAGTAGTCTTTTGGTATTCCGTAGGTCTTTGGTGATTATATATGTCACCTGTGTTTGTATAAGTCTGTTAACCCCGATATCGTAATGAAACCAATCCTCACACCTTTCCATTGGTGAACCATAAGTTTGTTTAATGAATCTCTGATTGCCCTTCTCGGTGGAAATATCTGCCCTGGTATCCATTTTTAGGTAACACCTATAAGTGATATGATATGATATGTGTCTTTCACTTTCTGACTTACTGCAAGTCACGTGATTACCTCTAGACTCATCTACGGTGGTGCAAATGGCATTGTGTTCTTTTTTTCCTTGGCTTCTCTTCTGCCTTAGCGAGGTCCGTTTTCAACAATGTGATTGCCTGAGTGTTGTGGATTAGCTGACCTGGGCAGCCTTACCCTGCCGCCCAGCCCTCCCCAGGTGTGCCTGGTTGAGGTCAATATAAACAGCGCTCCAGGCAGCAATAGCCCCTGAAGCTGTTCCTGACTCCATATTCTCTGCCCCGTCAGCAGTCTCGGGGCGGTGCTGGTGGGAGGGAATGAGGGGCCACAGCTTTGTTGGTGGCCCGGTGTGAGTGGGGTTCTGCTGGCCTTTCTGCAGGAGTTGCCAGGCTGCCACCTGTAAAGAAGAGGATGTGTCACCCATACCTTCCGCTGGAATTTCTCTCCGGACAGAGGTGAGGAAGGAAAAAAGCAGTGGGGGCCGGGAGAGGTGGGGTATCTCAGGCAGGACAATGGAAAGCTTCCGGAAGAGCGCCCGGGGGCAGGACCACCCTGGCTGGCCTGCAGGCACCAAGTTGGCCTGCGTGCTGTTGCTGGTGTGGCTCCATGGCCCTTCCTCTAGTCTTTCAAGCCCTTGTACATATTCAGGTGTTTTACCTGGGAAGGGTGGGAACAGTTCAGCAGCAGCTGGCCTGGGGCTCAGCTCACCTTTATTCAGAGATGCCTCTGCACGATCCCCCAGCTTTGCAATGAGGACGCTCCTTGCGTGGGGTGTGGGTTGCTGGCTGTATGGGAGATGATTCCCCACCTCAGACCCATTTCAGAATTGTTTACCGCTGGAGCAAGTGCCCTGATAGGGTTTTCCTCTGTATAACTGGTGGGTTCAGGTTTTTTTTTTTCTTTTATGGTTCAAGTTAGATTTTATTCCTGTTTTATGTATTTATAGATATAAGCATGGAAATAATTCATTCCTGTAAATACATCTGTGTGAAGGGAAGAACTTTTTTCTGTATTATTTTTAAATATTATTTTTTTTAATTTTGAAATTTAATTTTATTTATTTTTTTATACAGCAGGTTATTATTAGTTATGTATTTTATGCATATACATGTATGCAGGTCAATCCCAATCTCCCAACTCATCCCACCACCACCACACCATGGCTTCCCACACTTGGTGTCCATACGTTTGTTCTCTACCTCTGTCTCTATTTCTTCCCTGCAAACCAGTTCATCTGTACCAGTTTTTAGGTTCCACATATATGCATTAATATACAATATTTGTTTTCCTCTTTCTGACTTACTTCATTCTGTATGACAGTCTCTAGATCCATCGATGTCTCTACAAATGACCCAGTTTCATTCCGTTTTATGGCTGAGTAATATTCCATTTTATACATGTACCACATCTTTATCCATTCATCTGTCTGTGGGCATTTAGGTTGCTTCCATTACCTGGCTATTGTAAATAGTGCTGCAATGAACATTGTGGTGAATGTGCCTTTTTGATTTATGGTGTTCTTTGGGTATATGCCCAGAAGTGGGATTGCTGGATCAGATGGTAATTCTATTTCTAGTTTTTTTTTTAACGAAACTCCATACTGTTCTCCATAGTGACTGTATCAATTTACATTCCCACCAATAGTGGAAGAGGGCTCCTTTTGTCCACACCCTCCCCAGAATTTGTTGTCTGTAGATTTTCTGATGATGCCGATTCTAACAGTGTGAGGTGATACCTCATTGTAGTTTTGCTTTGCATTTCTCTAATAATTAGTGCTGTTGAGCAGCTTTTCATGTGCGTCTTGGCCATCTCTGTGTCTTCTTTGAAGAAACGTATCTTTAGATCTTCTGCCCATTTTTGTATTGGGTTGTTTGTTTTTTTTAATATTAAGCTGCATGAGCTGTTTATATATATTGGAGATTAAACCTTTGTCCATTGATTCGTTTGCAACTTTTCGCCCCTTCTGAGGGATGCCTTTTTCCATTCCCGTTTTTTTAACCAAAAAGGAAAGAAAGAAAAAGAAGCAGAAAACTAATGTGCATAAAATATGCCTTTTGAAATGGTCGTTTTGAAATATGGACGTCCTTTGAAATTTTTGGTCGATATGTGACCCCAGCATTTGTTTTCAGGGCAGGTGTCATTTACGGGCCTGCAATGATTTTGAATATCAACTGACCATTAGCGCTGGGATTAAAGCTGCTGTTGTGTGAAACGGCCACAAGGTGGCAGCAGTTCTCCCTTACCAATTCTGGTTACTAGGGCAAGAGAGCCTCAATGGAAGTCGTGTTCTAGATTGGAATTTAGAATGGAATGTGCCAGGAGAAAGCCCCTCAAGTTTGTCTCCCTACTTCTTGTTCGTGTTTTTAATTTAATTTTTATTTTTTATTACAGCAAGTTTGATTACAATGTTTGGCTTGTTGGAGGTGTGGAAGATGTGGTTGGTTCTTTTACACATATACACATGTCTGTTTTTCCTGGGATCCTTTTCTCATGTACGTTATGACAGAATGTTGAGTAGTCTTTTGGTATTCCGTAGGTCTTTGGTGATTATATATGTCACCTGTGTTAACCCCGATATCGTAATGAAACCAATCCTCACACCTTTCCATTGGTGAACCATAAGTTTGTTTAATGAATTGTTTAATGAATCTCTGATTGCCCTTCTCGGTGGAAATATCTGCCCTGGTATCCATTTTTAGGTAACACCTATAAGTGATATGATATGATATGTGTCTTTCACTTTCTGACTTACTGCAAGTCACGTGATTACCTCTAGACTCATCTACGGTGGTGCAAATGGCATTGTGTTCTTTTTTTCCTTGGCTTCTCTTCTGCCTTAGCGAGGTCCGTTTTCAACAATGTGATTGCCTGAGTGTTGTGGATTAGCTGACCTGGGCAGCCTTACCCTGCCGCCCAGCCCTCCCCAGGTGTGCCTGGTTGAGGTCAATATAAACAGCGCTCCAGGCAGCAATAGCCCCTGAAGCTGTTCCTGACTCCATATTCTCTGCCCCGTCAGCAGTCTCGGGGCGGTGCTGGTGGGAGGGAATGAGGGGCCACAGCTTTGTTGGTGGCCCGGTGTGAGTGGGGTTCTGCTGGCCTTTCTGCAGGAGTTGCCAGGCTGCCACCTGTAAAGAAGAGGATGTGTCACCCATACCTTCCGCTGGAATTTCTCTCCGGACAGAGGTGAGGAAGGAAAAAAGCAGTGGGGGCCGGGAGAGGTGGGGTATCTCAGGCAGGACAATGGAAAGCTTCCGGAAGAGCACCCGGGGGCAGGACCACCCTGGCTGGCCTGCAGGCACCAAGTTGGCCTGCGTGCTGTTGCTGGTGTGGCTCCATGGCCCTTCCTCTAGTCTTTCAAGCCCTTGTACATATTCAGGTGTTTTACCTGGGAAGGGTGGGAACAGTTCAGCAGCAGCTGGCCTGGGGCTCAGCTCACCTTTATTCAGAGATGCCTCTGCACGATCCCCCAGCTTTGCAATGAGGACGCTCCTTGCGTGGGGTGTGGGTTGCTGGCTGTATGGGAGATGATTCCCCACCTCAGACCCATTTCAGAATTGTTTACCGCTGGAGCAAGTGCCCTGATAGGGTTTTCCTCTGTATAACTGGTGGGTTCAGGTTTTTTTTTTTCTTTTATGGTTCAAGTTAGAGTTTATTCCTCTTTTATGTATTTATAGATATAAGCATGGAAATAATTCATTCCTGTAAATACATCTGTGTGAAGGGAAGAACTTTTTTCTGTATTATTTTTAAATATTATTTTTTTTAATTTTGAAATTTAATTTTATTTATTTTTTTATACAGCAGGTTATTATTAGTTATGTATTTTATGCATATACATGTATGCAGGTCAATCCCAATCTCCCAACTCATCCCACCACCACCACACCATGGCTTCCCACACTTGGTGTCCATACGTTTGTTCTCTACCTCTGTCTCTATTTCTTCCCTGCAAACCAGTTCATCTGTACCAGTTTTTAGGTTCCACATATATGCATTAATATACAATATTTGTTTTCCTCTTTCTGACTGACTTCATTCTGTATGACAGTCTCTAGATCCATCGATGTCTCTACAAATGACCCAGTTTCATTCCGTTTTATGGCTGAGTAATATTCCATTTTATACATGTACCACATCTTTATCCATTCATCTGTCTGTGGGCATTTAGGTTGCTTCCATTACCTGGCTATTGTAAATAGTGCTGCAATGAACATTGTGGTGAATGTGCCTTTTTGATTTATGGTGTTCTTTGGGTATATGCCCAGAAGTGGGATTGCTGGATCAGATGGTAATTCTATTTCTAGTTTTTTTTTAACGAAACTCCATACTGTTCTCCATAGTGACTGTATCAATTTACATTCCCACCAATAGTGGAAGAGGGCTCCTTTTGTCCACACCCTCCCCAGAATTTGTTGTCTGTAGATTTTCTGATGATGCCGATTCTAACAGTGTGAGGTGATACCTCATTGTAGTTTTGATTTGCATTTCTCTAATAATTAGTGCTGTTGAGCAGCTTTTCATGTGCGTCTTGGCCATCTCTGTGTCTTCTTTGAAGAAACGTATCTTTAGATCTTCTGCCCATTTTTGTATTGGGTTGTTTGTTTTTTTTAATATTAAGCTGCATGAGCTGTTTATATATATTGGAGATTAAACCTTTGTCCATTGATTCGTTTGCAACTTTTCGCCCCTTCTGAGGGATGCCTTTTTCCATTCCCGTTTTTTTAACCAAAAAGGAAAGAAAGAAAAAGAAGCAGAAAACTAATGTGCATAAAATATGCCTTTTGAAATGGTCGTTTTGAAATATGGACGTCCTTTGAAATTTTTGGTCGATATGTGACCCCAGCATTTGTTTTCAGGGCAGGTGTCATTTACGGGCCTGCAATGATTTTGAATATCAACTGACCATTAGCGCTGGGATTAAAGCTGCTGTTGTGTGAAACGGCCACAAGGTGGCAGCAGTTCTCCCTTACCAATTCTGGTTACTAGGGCAAGAGAGCCTCAATGGAAGTCGTGTTCTAGATTGGAATTTAGAATGGAATGTGCCAGGAGAAAGCCCCTCAAGTTTGTCTCCCTACTTCTTGTTCGTGTTTTTAATTTAATTTTTATTTTTTATTACAGCAAGTTTGATTACAATGTTTGGCTTGTTGGAGGTGTGGAAGATGTGGTTGGTTCTTTTACACATATACACATGTCTGTTTTTCCTGGGATCCTTTTCTCATGTACGTTATGACAGAATGTTGAGTAGTCTTTTGGTATTCCGTAGGTCTTTGGTGATTATATATGTCACCTGTGTTAACCCCGATATCGTAATGAAACCAATCCTCACACCTTTCCATTGGTGAACCATAAGTTTGTTTAATGAATTGTTTAATGAATCTCTGATTGCCCTTCTCGGTGGAAATATCTGCCCTGGTATCCATTTTTAGGTAACACCTATAAGTGATATGATATGATATGTGTCTTTCACTTTCTGACTTACTGCAAGTCACGTGATTACCTCTAGACTCATCTACGGTGGTGCAAATGGCATTGTGTTCTTTTTTTCCTTGGCTTCTCTTCTGCCTTAGCGAGGTCCGTTTTCAACAATGTGATTGCCTGAGTGTTGTGGATTAGCTGACCTGGGCAGCCTTACCCTGCCGCCCAGCCCTCCCCAGGTGTGCCTGGTTGAGGTCAATATAAACAGCGCTCCAGGCAGCAATAGCCCCTGAAGCTGTTCCTGACTCCATATTCTCTGCCCCGTCAGCAGTCTCGGGGCGGTGCTGGTGGGAGGGAATGAGGGGCCACAGCTTTGTTGGTGGCCCGGTGTGAGTGGGGTTCTGCTGGCCTTTCTGCAGGAGTTGCCAGGCTGCCACCTGTAAAGAAGAGGATGTGTCACCCATACCTTCCGCTGGAATTTCTCTCCGGACAGAGGTGAGGAAGGAAAAAAGCAGTGGGGGCCGGGACAGGTGGGGTATCTCAGGCAGGACAATGGAAAGCTTCCCGATGAGCGCCCGGGGGCAGGACCACCCTGGCTGGCCTGCAGGCACCAAGTTGGCCTGCGTGCTGTTGCTGGTGTGGCTCCATGGCCCTTCCTCTAGTCTTTCAAGCCCTTGTACATATTCAGGTGTTTTACCTGGGAAGGGTGGGAACAGTTCAGCAGCAGCTGGCCTGGGGCTCAGCTCACCTTTATTCAGAGATGCCTCTGCACGATCCCCCAGCTTTGCAATGAGGACGCTCCTTGCGTGGGGTGTGGGTTGCTGGCTGTATGGGAGATGATTCCCCACCTCAGACCCATTTCAGAATTGTTTACCGCTGGAGCAAGTGCCCTGATAGGGTTTTCCTCTGTATAACTGGTGGGTTCAGGTTTTTTTTTTTCTTTTATGGTTCAAGTTAGATTTTATTCCTCTTTTATGTATTTATAGATATAAGCATGGAAATAATTCATTCCTGTAAATACATCTGTGTGAAGGGAAGAACTTTTTTGTGTATTATTTTTAAATATTATTTTTTTTAATTTTGAAATTTAATTTTATTTATTTTTTTATACAGCAGGTTATTATTAGTTATGTATTTTATGCATATACATGTATGCAGGTCAATCCCAATCTCCCAACTCATCCCACCACCACCACACCATGGCTTCCCACACTTGGTGTCCATACGTTTGTTCTCTACCTCTGTCTCTATTTCTTCCCTGCAAACCAGTTCATCTGTACCAGTTTTTAGGTTCCACATATATGCATTAATATACAATATTTGTTTTCCTCTTTCTGACTGACTTCATTCTGTATGACAGTCTCTAGATCCATCGATGTCTCTACAAATGACCCAGTTTCATTCCGTTTTATGGCTGAGTAATATTCCATTTTATACATGTACCACATCTTTATCCATTCATCTGTCTGTGGGCATTTAGGTTGCTTCCATTACCTGGCTATTGTAAATAGTGCTGCAATGAACATTGTGGTGAATGTGCCTTTTTGATTTATGGTGTTCTTTGGGTATATGCCCAGAAGTGGGATTGCTGGATCAGATGGTAATTCTATTTCTAGTTTTTTTTTTAACGAAACTCCATACTGTTCTCCATAGTGACTGTATCAATTTACATTCCCACCAATAGTGGAAGAGGGCTCCTTTTGTCCACACCCTCCCCAGAATTTGTTGTCTGTAGATTTTCTGATGATGCCGATTCTAACAGTGTGAGGTGATACCTCATTGTAGTTTTGCTTTGCATTTCTCTAATAATTAGTGCTGTTGAGCAGCTTTTCATGTGCGTCTTGGCCATCTCTGTGTCTTCTTTGAAGAAACGTATCTTTAGATCTTCTGCCCATTTTTGTATTGGGTTGTTTGTTTTTTTTAATATTAAGCTGCATGAGCTGTTTATATATATTGGAGATTAAACCTTTGTCCATTGATTCGTTTGCAACTTTTCGCCCCTTCTGAGGGATGCCTTTTTCCATTCCCGTTTTTTTAACCAAAAAGGAAAGAAAGAAAAAGAAGCAGAAAACTAATGTGCATAAAATATGCCTTTTGAAATGGTCGTTTTGAAATATGGACGTCCTTTGAAATTTTTGGTCGATATGTGACCCCAGCATTTGTTTTCAGGGCAGGTGTCATTTACGGGCCTGCAATGATTTTGAATATCAACTGACCATTAGCGCTGGGATTAAAGCTGCTGTTGTGTGAAACGGCCACAAGGTGGCAGCAGTTCTCCCTTACCAATTCTGGTTACTAGGGCAAGAGAGCCTCAATGGAAGTCGTGTTCTAGATTGGAATTTAGAATGGAATGTGCCAGGAGAAAGCCCCTCAAGTTTGTCTCCCTACTTCTTGTTCGTGTTTTTAATTTAATTTTTATTTTTTATTACAGCAAGTTTGATTACAATGTTTGGCTTGTTGGAGGTGTGGAAGATGTGGTTGGTTCTTTTACACATATACACATGTCTGTTTTTCCTGGGATCCTTTTCTCATGTACGTTATGACAGAATGTTGAGTAGTCTTTTGGTATTCCGTAGGTCTTTGGTGATTATATATGTCACCTGTGTTTGTATAAGTCTGTTAACCCCGATATCGTAATGAAACCAATCCTCACACCTTTCCATTGGTGAACCATAAGTTTGTTTAATGAATCTCTGATTGCCCTTCTCGGTGGAAATATCTGCCCTGGTATCCATTTTTAGGTAACACCTATAAGTGATATGATATGATATGTGTCTTTCACTTTCTGACTTACTGCAAGTCACGTGATTACCTCTAGACTCATCTACGGTGGTGCAAATGGCATTGTGTTCTTTTTTTCCTTGGCTTCTCTTCTGCCTTAGCGAGGTCCGTTTTCAACAATGTGATTGCCTGAGTGTTGTGGATTAGCTGACCTGGGCAGCCTTACCCTGCCGCCCAGCCCTCCCCAGGTGTGCCTGGTTGAGGTCAATATAAACAGCGCTCCAGGCAGCAATAGCCCCTGAAGCTGTTCCTGACTCCATATTCTCTGCCCCGTCAGCAGTCTCGGGGCGGTGCTGGTGGGAGGGAATGAGGGGCCACAGCTTTGTTGGTGGCCCGGTGTGAGTGGGGTTCTGCTGGCCTTTCTGCAGGAGTTGCCAGGCTGCCACCTGTAAAGAAGAGGATGTGTCACCCATACCTTCCGCTGGAATTTCTCTCCGGACAGAGGTGAGGAAGGAAAAAAGCAGTGGGGGCCGGGACAGGTGGGGTATCTCAGGCAGGACAATGGAAAGCTTCCGGAAGAGCGCCCGGGGGCAGGACCACCCTGGCTGGCCTGCAGGCACCAAGTTGGCCTGCGTGCTGTTGCTGGTGTGGCTCCATGGCCCTTCCTCTAGTCTTTCAAGCCCTTGTACATATTCAGGTGTTTTACCTGGGAAGGGTGGGAACAGTTCAGCAGCAGCTGGCCTGGGGCTCAGCTCACCTTTATTCAGAGATGCCTCTGCACGATCCCCCAGCTTTGCAATGAGGACGCTCCTTGCGTGGGGTGTGGGTTGCTGGCTGTATGGGAGATGATTCCCCACCTCAGACCCATTTCAGAATTGTTTACCGCTGGAGCAAGTGCCCTGATAGGGTTTTCCTCTGTATAACTGGTGGGTTCAGGTTTTTTTTTTTCTTTTATGGTTCAAGTTAGATTTTATTCCTCTTTTATGTATTTATAGATATAAGCATGGAAATAATTCATTCCTGTAAATACATCTGTGTGAAGGGAAGAACTTTTTTCTGTATTATTTTTAAATATTATTTTTTTTAATTTTGAAATTTAATTTTATTTATTTTTTTATACAGCAGGTTATTATTAGTTATGTATTTTATGCATATACATGTATGCAGGTCAATCCCAATCTCCCAACTCATCCCACCACCACCACACCATGGCTTCCCACACTTGGTGTCCATACGTTTGTTCTCTACCTCTGTCTCTATTTCTTCCCTGCAAACCAGTTCATCTGTACCAGTTTTTAGGTTCCACATATATGCATTAATATACAATATTTGTTTTCCTCTTTCTGACTGACTTCATTCTGTATGACAGTCTCTAGATCCATCGATGTCTCTACAAATGACCCAGTTTCATTCCGTTTTATGGCTGAGTAATATTCCATTTTATACATGTACCACATCTTTATCCATTCATCTGTCTGTGGGCATTTAGGTTGCTTCCATTACCTGGCTATTGTAAATAGTGCTGCAATGAACATTGTGGTGAATGTGCCTTTTTGATTTATGGTGTTCTTTGGGTATATGCCCAGAAGTGGGATTGCTGGATCAGATGGTAATTCTATTTCTAGTTTTTTTTTTTAACGAAACTCCATACTGTTCTCCATAGTGACTGTATCAATTTACATTCCCACCAATAGTGGAAGAGGGCTCCTTTTGTCCACACCCTCCCCAGAATTTGTTGTCTGTAGATTTTCTGATGATGCCGATTCTAACAGTGTGAGGTGATACCTCATTGTAGTTTTGATTTGCATTTCTCTAATAATTAGTGCTGTTGAGCAGCTTTTCATGTGCGTCTTGGCCATCTCTGTGTCTTCTTTGAAGAAACGTATCTTTAGATCTTCTGCCCATTTTTGTATTGGGTTGTTTGTTTTTTTTAATATTAAGCTGCATGAGCTGTTTATATATATTGGAGATTAAACCTTTGTCCATTGATTCGTTTGCAACTTTTCGCCCCTTCTGAGGGATGCCTTTTTCCATTCCCGTTTTTTTAACCAAAAAGGAAAGAAAGAAAAAGAAGCAGAAAACTAATGTGTATAAAATATGCCTTTTGAAATGGTCGTTTTGAAATATGGACGTCCTTTGAATTTTTTGGTCGATATGTGACCCCAGCATTTGTTTTCAGGGCAGGTGTCATTTACGGGCCTGCAATGATTTTGAATATCAACTGACCATTAGCGCTGGGATTAAAGCTGCTGTTGTGTGAAACGGCCACAAGGTGGCAGCAGTTCTCCCTTACCAATTCTGGTTACTAGGGCAAGAGAGCCTCAATGGAAGTCGTGTTCTAGATTGGAATTTAGAATGGAATGTGCCAGGAGAAAGCCCCTCAAGTTTGTCTCCCTACCTCTTGTTCGTGTTTTTAATTTAATTTTTATTTTTTATTACAGCAAGTTTGATTACAATGTTTGGCTTGTTGGAGGTGTGGAAGATGTGGTTGGTTCTTTTACACATATACACATGTCTGTTTTTCCTGGGATCCTTTTCTCATGTACGTTATGACAGAATGTTGAGTAGTCTTTTGGTATTCCGTAGGTCTTTGGTGATTATATATGTCACCTGTGTTTGTATAAGTCTGTTAACCCCGATATCGTAATGAAACCAATCCTCACACCTTTCCATTGGTGAACCATAAGTTTGTTTAATGAATCTCTGATTGCCCTTCTCGGTGGAAATATCTGCCCTGGTATCCATTTTTAGGTAACACCTATAAGTGATATGATATGATATGTGTCTTTCACTTTCTGACTTACTGCAAGTCACGTGATTACCTCTAGACTCATCTACGGTGGTGCAAATGGCATTGTGTTCTTTTTTTCCTTGGCTTCTCTTCTGCCTTAGCGAGGTCCGTTTTCAACAATGTGATTGCCTGAGTGTTGTGGATTAGCTGACCTGGGCAGCCTTACCCTGCCGCCCAGCCCTCCCCAGGTGTGCCTGGTTGAGGTCAATATAAACAGCGCTCCAGGCAGCAATAGCCCCTGAAGCTGTTCCTGACTCCATATTCTCTGCCCCGTCAGCAGTCTCGGGGCGGTGCTGGTGGGAGGGAATGAGGGGCCACAGCTTTGTTGGTGGCCCGGTGTGAGTGGGGTTCTGCTGGCCTTTCTGCAGGAGTTGCCAGGCTGCCACCTGTAAAGAAGAGGATGTGTCACCCATACCTTCCGCTGGAATTTCTCTCCGGACAGAGGTGAGGAAGGAAAAAAGCAGTGGGGGCCGGGACAGGTGGGGTATCTCAGGCAGGACAATGGAAAGCTTCCGGAAGAGCGCCCGGGGGCAGGACCACCCTGGCTGGCCTGCAGGCACCAAGTTGGCCTGCGTGCTGTTGCTGGTGTGGCTCCATGGCCCTTCCTCTAGTCTTTCAAGCCCTTGTACATATTCAGGTGTTTTACCTGGGAAGGGTGGGAACAGTTCAGCAGCAGCTGGCCTGGGGCTCAGCTCACCTTTATTCAGAGATGCCTCTGCACGATCCCCCAGCTTTGCAATGAGGACGCTCCTTGCGTGGGGTGTGGGTTGCTGGCTGTATGGGAGATGATTCCCCACCTCAGACCCATTTCAGAATTGTTTACCGCTGGAGCAAGTGCCCTGATAGGGTTTTCCTCTGTATAACTGGTGGGTTCAGGTTTTTTTTTTTCTTTTATGGTTCAAGTTAGATTTTATTCCTCTTTTATGTATTTATAGATATAAGCATGGAAATAATTCATTCCTGTAAATACATCTGTGTGAAGGGAAGAACTTTTTTCTGTATTATTTTTAAATATTATTTTTTTTAATTTTGAAATTTAATTTTATTTATTTTTTTATACAGCAGGTTATTATTAGTTATGTATTTTATGCATATACATGTATGCAGGTCAATCCCAATCTCCCAACTCATCCCACCACCACCACACCATGGCTTCCCACACTTGGTGTCCATACGTTTGTTCTCTACCTCTGTCTCTATTTCTTCCCTGCAAACCAGTTCATCTGTACCAGTTTTTAGGTTCCACATATATGCATTAATATACAATATTTGTTTTCCTCTTTCTGACTTACTTCATTCTGTATGACAGTCTCTAGATCCATCGATGTCTCTACAAATGACCCAGTTTCATTCCGTTTTATGGCTGAGTAATATTCCATTTTATACATGTACCACATCTTTATCCATTCATCTGTCTGTGGGCATTTAGGTTGCTTCCATTACCTGGCTATTGTAAATAGTGCTGCAATGAACATTGTGGTGAATGTGCCTTTTTGATTTATGGTGTTCTTTGGGTATATGCCCAGAAGTGGGATTGCTGGATCAGATGGTAATTCTATTTCTAGTTTTTTTTTTAACGAAACTCCATACTGTTCTCCATAGTGACTGTATCAATTTACATTCCCACCAATAGTGGAAGAGGGCTCCTTTTGTCCACATCCTCCCCAGAATTTGTTGTCTGTAGATTTTCTGATGATGCCGATTCTAACAGTGTGAGGTGATACCTCATTGTAGTTTTGCTTTGCATTTCTCTAATAATTAGTGCTGTTGAGCAGCTTTTCATGTGCGTCTTGGCCATCTCTGTGTCTTCTTTGAAGAAACGTATCTTTAGATCTTCTGCCCATTTTTGTATTGGGTTGTTTTTTTTTTTAATATTAAGCTGCATGAGCTGTTTATATATATTGGAGATTAAACCTTTGTCCATTGATTCGTTTGCAACTTTTCGCCCCTTCTGAGGGATGCCTTTTTCCATTCCCGTTTTTTTAACCAAAAAGGAAAGAAAGAAAAAGAAGCAGAAAACTAATGTGCATAAAATATGCCTTTTGAAATGGTCGTTTTGAAATATGGACGTCCTTTGAATTTTTTGGTCGATATGTGACCCCAGCATTTGTTTTCAGGGCAGGTGTCATTTACGGGCCTGCAATGATTTTGAATATCAACTGACCATTAGCGCTGGGATTAAAGCTGCTGTTGTGTGAAACGGCCACAAGGTGGCAGCAGTTCTCCCTTACCAATTCTGGTTACTAGGGCAAGAGAGCCTCAATGGAAGTCGTGTTCTAGATTGGAATTTAGAATGGAATGTGCCAGGAGAAAGCCCCTCAAGTTTGTCTCCCTACTTCTTGTTCGTGTTTTTAATTTAATTTTTATTTTTTATTACAGCAAGTTTGATTACAATGTTTGGCTTGTTGGAGGTGTGGAAGATGTGGTTGGTTCTTTTACACATATACACATGTCTGTTTTTCCTGGGATCCTTTTCTCATGTACGTTATGACAGAATGTTGAGTAGTCTTTTGGTATTCCGTAGGTCTTTGGTGATTATATATGTCACCTGTGTTAACCCCGATATCGTAATGAAACCAATCCTCACACCTTTCCATTGGTGAACCATAAGTTTGTTTAATGAATTGTTTAATGAATCTCTGATTGCCCTTCTCGGTGGAAATATCTGCCCTGGTATCCATTTTTAGGTAACACCTATAAGTGATATGATATGATATGTGTCTTTCACTTTCTGACTTACTGCAAGTCACGTGATTACCTCTAGACTCATCTACGGTGGTGCAAATGGCATTGTGTTCTTTTTTTCCTTGGCTTCTCTTCTGCCTTAGCGAGGTCCGTTTTCAACAATGTGATTGCCTGAGTGTTGTGGATTAGCTGACCTGGGCAGCCTTACCCTGCCGCCCAGCCCTCCCCAGGTGTGCCTGGTTGAGGTCAATATAAACAGCGCTCCAGGCAGCAATAGCCCCTGAAGCTGTTCCTGACTCCATATTCTCTGCCCCGTCAGCAGTCTCGGGGCGGTGCTGGTGGGAGGGAATGAGGGGCCACAGCTTTGTTGGTGGCCCGGTGTGAGTGGGGTTCTGCTGGCCTTTCTGCAGGAGTTGCCAGGCTGCCACCTGTAAAGAAGAGGATGTGTCACCCATACCTTCCGCTGGAATTTCTCTCCGGACAGAGGTGAGGAAGGAAAAAAGCAGTGGGGGCCGGGACAGGTGGGGTATCTCAGGCAGGACAATGGAAAGCTTCCGGAAGAGCGCCCGGGGGCAGGACCACCCTGGCTGGCCTGCAGGCACCAAGTTGGCCTGCGTGCTGTTGCTGGTGTGGCTCCATGGCCCTTCCTCTAGTCTTTCAAGCCCTTGTACATATTCAGGTGTTTTACCTGGGAAGGGTGGGAACAGTTCAGCAGCAGCTGGCCTGGGGCTCAGCTCACCTTTATTCAGAGATGCCTCTGCACGATCCCCCAGCTTTGCAATGAGGACGCTCCTTGCGTGGGGTGTGGGTTGCTGGCTGTATGGGAGATGATTCCCCACCTCAGACCCATTTCAGAATTGTTTACCGCTGGAGCAAGTGCCCTGATAGGGTTTTCCTCTGTATAACTGGTGGGTTCAGGTTTTTTTTTTTCTTTTATGGTTCAAGTTAGATTTTATTCCTCTTTTATGTATTTATAGATATAAGCATGGAAATAATTCATTCCTGTAAATACATCTGTGTGAAGGGAAGAACTTTTTTCTGTATTATTTTTAAATATTATTTTTTTTAATTTTGAAATTTAATTTTATTTATTTTTTTATACAGCAGGTTATTATTAGTTATGTATTTTATGCATATACATGTATGCAGGTCAATCCCAATCTCCCAACTCATCCCACCACCACCACACCATGGCTTCCCACACTTGGTGTCCATACGTTTGTTCTCTACCTCTGTCTCTATTTCTTCCCTGCAAACCAGTTCATCTGTACCAGTTTTTAGGTTCCACATATATGCATTAATATACAATATTTGTTTTCCTCTTTCTGACTGACTTCATTCTGTATGACAGTCTCTAGATCCATCGATGTCTCTACAAATGACCCAGTTTCATTCCGTTTTATGGCTGAGTAATATTCCATTTTATACATGTACCACATCTTTATCCATTCATCTGTCTGTGGGCATTTAGGTTGCTTCCATTACCTGGCTATTGTAAATAGTGCTGCAATGAACATTGTGGTGAATGTGCCTTTTTGATTTATGGTGTTCTTTGGGTATATGCCCAGAAGTGGGATTGCTGGATCAGATGGTAATTCTATTTCTAGTTTTTTTTTTTAACGAAACTCCATACTGTTCTCCATAGTGACTGTATCAATTTACATTCCCACCAATAGTGGGAGAGGGCTCCTTTTGTCCACACCCTCCCCAGAATTTGTTGTCTGTAGATTTTCTGATGATGCCGATTCTAACAGTGTGAGGTGATACCTCATTGTAGTTTTGATTTGCATTTCTCTAATAATTAGTGCTGTTGAGCAGCTTTTCATGTGCGTCTTGGCCATCTCTGTGTCTTCTTTGAAGAAACGTATCTTTAGATCTTCTGCCCATTTTTGTATTGGGTTGTTTTTTTTTTTAATATTAAGCTGCATGAGCTGTTTATATATATTGGAGATTAAACCTTTGTCCATTGATTCGTTTGCAACTTTTCGCCCCTTCTGAGGGATGCCTTTTTCCATTCCCGTTTTTTTAACCAAAAAGGAAAGAAAGAAAAAGAAGCAGAAAACTAATGTGCATAAAATATGCCTTTTGAAATGGTCGTTTTGAAATATGGACGTCCTTTGAATTTTTTGGTCGATATGTGACCCCAGCATTTGTTTTCAGGGCAGGTGTCATTTACGGGCCTGCAATGATTTTGAATATCAACTGACCATTAGCGCTGGGATTAAAGCTGCTGTTGTGTGAAACGGCCACATGGTGGCAGCAGTTCTCCCTTACCAATTCTGGTTACTAGGGCAAGAGAGCCTCAATGGAAGTCGTGTTCTAGATTGGAATTTAGAATGGAATGTGCCAGGAGAAAGCCCCTCAAGTTTGTCTCCCTACTTCTTGTTCGTGTTTTTAATTTAATTTTTATTTTTTATTACAGCAAGTTTGATTACAATGTTTGGCTTGTTGGAGGTGTGGAAGATGTGGTTGGTTCTTTTACACATATACACATGTCTGTTTTTCCTGGGATCCTTTTCTCATGTACGTTATGACAGAATGTTGAGTAGTCTTTTGGTATTCCGTAGGTCTTTGGTGATTATATATGTCACCTGTGTTACCCCCGATATCGTAATGAAACCAATCCTCACACCTTTCCATTGGTGAACCATAAGTTTGTTTAATGAATCTCTGATTGCCCTTCTCGGTGGAAATATCTGCCCTGGTATCCATTTTTAGGTAACACCTATAAGTGATATGATATGATATGTGTCTTTCACTTTCTGACTTACTGCAAGTCACGTGATTACCTCTAGACTCATCTACGGTGGTGCAAATGGCATTGTGTTCTTTTTTTCCTTGGCTTCTCTTCTGCCTTAGCGAGGTCCGTTTTCAACAATGTGATTGCCTGAGTGTTGTGGATTAGCTGACCTGGGCAGCCTTACCCTGCCGCCCAGCCCTCCCCAGGTGTGCCTGGTTGAGGTCAATATAAACAGCGCTCCAGGCAGCAATAGCCCCTGAAGCTGTTCCTGACTCCATATTCTCTGCCCCGTCAGCAGTCTCGGGGCGGTGCTGGTGGGAGGGAATGAGGGGCCACAGCTTTGTTGGTGGCCCGGTGTGAGTGGGGTTCTGCTGGCCTTTCTGCAGGAGTTGCCAGGCTGCCACCTGTAAAGAAGAGGATGTGTCACCCATACCTTCCGCTGGAATTTCTCTCCGGACAGAGGTGAGGAAGGAAAAAAGCAGTGGGGGCCGGGACAGGTGGGGTATCTCAGGCAGGACAATGGAAAGCTTCCGGAAGAGCGCCCGGGGGCAGGACCACCCTGGCTGGCCTGCAGGCACCAAGTTGGCCTGCGTGCTGTTGCTGGTGTGGCTCCATGGCCCTTCCTCTAGTCTTTCAAGCCCTTGTACATATTCAGGTGTTTTACCTGGGAAGGGTGGGAACAGTTCAGCAGCAGCTGGCCTGGGGCTCAGCTCACCTTTATTCAGAGATGCCTCTGCACGATCCCCCAGCTTTGCAATGAGGACGCTCCTTGCGTGGGGTGTGGGTTGCTGGCTGTATGGGAGATGATTCCCCACCTCAGACCCATTTCAGAATTGTTTACCGCTGGAGCAAGTGCCCTGATAGGGTTTTCCTCTGTATAACTGGTGGGTTCAGGTTTTTTTTTTTTCTTTTATGGTTCAAGTTAGATTTTATTCCTCTTTTATGTATTTATAGATATAAGCATGGAAATAATTCATTCCTGTAAATACATCTGTGTGAAGGGAAGAACTTTTTTCTGTATTATTTTTAAATATTATTTTTTTTAATTTTGAAATTTAATTTTATTTATTTTTTTATACAGCAGGTTATTATTAGTTATGTATTTTATGCATATACATGTATGCAGGTCAATCCCAATCTCCCAACTCATCCCACCACCACCACACCATGGCTTCCCACACTTGGTGTCCATACGTTTGTTCTCTACCTCTGTCTCTATTTCTTCCCTGCAAACCAGTTCATCTGTACCAGTTTTTAGGTTCCACATATATGCATTAATATACAATATTTGTTTTCCTCTTTCTGACTTACTTCATTCTGTATGACAGTCTCTAGATCCATCGATGTCTCTACAAATGACCCAGTTTCATTCCGTTTTATGGCTGAGTAATATTCCATTTTATACATGTACCACATCTTTATCCATTCATCTGTCTGTGGGCATTTAGGTTGCTTCCATTACCTGGCTATTGTAAATAGTGCTGCAATGAACATTGTGGTGAATGTGCCTTTTTGATTTATGGTGTTCTTTGGGTATATGCCCAGAAGTGGGATTGCTGGATCAGATGGTAATTCTATTTCTAGTTTTTTTTTTTAACGAAACTCCATACTGTTCTCCATAGTGACTGTATCAATTTACATTCCCACCAATAGTGGGAGAGGGCTCCTTTTGTCCACACCCTCCCCAGAATTTGTTGTCTGTAGATTTTCTGATGATGCCGATTCTAACAGTGTGAGGTGATACCTCATTGTAGTTTTGATTTGCATTTCTCTAATAATTAGTGCTGTTGAGCAGCTTTTCATGTGCGTCTTGGCCATCTCTGTGTCTTCTTTGAAGAAACGTATCTTTAGATCTTCTGCCCATTTTTGTATTGGGTTGTTTTTTTTTTTAATATTAAGCTGCATGAGCTGTTTATATATATTGGAGATTAAACCTTTGTCCATTGATTCGTTTGCAACTTTTCGCCCCTTCTGAGGGATGCCTTTTTCCATTCCCGTTTTTTTAACCAAAAAGGAAAGAAAGAAAAAGAAGCAGAAAACTAATGTGCATAAAATATGCCTTTTGAAATGGTCGTTTTGAAATATGGACGTCCTTTGAATTTTTTGGTCGATATGTGACCCCAGCATTTGTTTTCAGGGCAGGTGTCATTTACGGGCCTGCAATGATTTTGAATATCAACTGACCATTAGCGCTGGGATTAAAGCTGCTGTTGTGTGAAACGGCCACATGGTGGCAGCAGTTCTCCCTTACCAATTCTGGTTACTAGGGCAAGAGAGCCTCAATGGAAGTCGTGTTCTAGATTGGAATTTAGAATGGAATGTGCCAGGAGAAAGCCCCTCAAGTTTGTCTCCCTACTTCTTGTTCGTGTTTTTAATTTAATTTTTATTTTTTATTACAGCAAGTTTGATTACAATGTTTGGCTTGTTGGAGGTGTGGAAGATGTGGTTGGTTCTTTTACACATATACACATGTCTGTTTTTCCTGGGATCCTTTTCTCATGTACGTTATGACAGAATGTTGAGTAGTCTTTTGGTATTCCGTAGGTCTTTGGTGATTATATATGTCACCTGTGTTACCCCCGATATCGTAATGAAACCAATCCTCACACCTTTCCATTGGTGAACCATAAGTTTGTTTAATGAATCTCTGATTGCCCTTCTCGGTGGAAATATCTGCCCTGGTATCCATTTTTAGGTAACACCTATAAGTGATATGATATGATATGTGTCTTTCACTTTCTGACTTACTGCAAGTCACGTGATTACCTCTAGACTCATCTACGGTGGTGCAAATGGCATTGTGTTCTTTTTTTCCTTGGCTTCTCTTCTGCCTTAGCGAGGTCCGTTTTCAACAATGTGATTGCCTGAGTGTTGTGGATTAGCTGACCTGGGCAGCCTTACCCTGCCGCCCAGCCCTCCCCAGGTGTGCCTGGTTGAGGTCAATATAAACAGCGCTCCAGGCAGCAATAGCCCCTGAAGCTGTTCCTGACTCCATATTCTCTGCCCCGTCAGCAGTCTCGGGGCGGTGCTGGTGGGAGGGAATGAGGGGCCACAGCTTTGTTGGTGGCCCGGTGTGAGTGGGGTTCTGCTGGCCTTTCTGCAGGAGTTGCCAGGCTGCCACCTGTAAAGAAGAGGATGTGTCACCCATACCTTCCGCTGGAATTTCTCTCCGGACAGAGGTGAGGAAGGAAAAAAGCAGTGGGGGCCGGGACAGGTGGGGTATCTCAGGCAGGACAATGGAAAGCTTCCGGAAGAGCGCCCGGGGGCAGGACCACCCTGGCTGGCCTGCAGGCACCAAGTTGGCCTGCGTGCTGTTGCTGGTGTGGCTCCATGGCCCTTCCTCTAGTCTTTCAAGCCCTTGTACATATTCAGGTGTTTTACCTGGGAAGGGTGGGAACAGTTCAGCAGCAGCTGGCCTGGGGCTCAGCTCACCTTTATTCAGAGATGCCTCTGCACGATCCCCCAGCTTTGCAATGAGGACGCTCCTTGCGTGGGGTGTGGGTTGCTGGCTGTATGGGAGATGATTCCCCACCTCAGACCCATTTCAGAATTGTTTACCGCTGGAGCAAGTGCCCTGATAGGGTTTTCCTCTGTATAACTGGTGGGTTCAGGTTTTTTTTTTTCTTTTATGGTTCAAGTTAGATTTTATTCCTCTTTTATGTATTTATAGATATAAGCATGGAAATAATTCATTCCTGTAAATACATCTGTGTGAAGGGAAGAACTTTTTTCTGTATTATTTTTAAATATTATTTTTTTTAATTTTGAAATTTAATTTTATTTATTTTTTTATACAGCAGGTTATTATTAGTTATGTATTTTATGCATATACATGTATGCAGGTCAATCCCAATCTCCCAACTCATCCCACCACCACCACACCATGGCTTCCCACACTTGGTGTCCATACGTTTGTTCTCTACCTCTGTCTCTATTTCTTCCCTGCAAACCAGTTCATCTGTACCAGTTTTTAGGTTCCACATATATGCATTAATATACAATATTTGTTTTCCTCTTTCTGACTGACTTCATTCTGTATGACAGTCTCTAGATCCATCGATGTCTCTACAAATGACCCAGTTTCATTCCGTTTTATGGCTGAGTAATATTCCATTTTATACATGTACCACATCTTTATCCATTCATCTGTCTGTGGGCATTTAGGTTGCTTCCATTACCTGGCTATTGTAAATAGTGCTGCAATGAACATTGTGGTGAATGTGCCTTTTTGATTTATGGTGTTCTTTGGGTATATGCCCAGAAGTGGGATTGCTGGATCAGATGGTAATTCTATTTCTAGTTTTTTTTTTAACGAAACTCCATACTGTTCTCCATAGTGACTGTATCAATTTACATTCCCACCAATAGTGGAAGAGGGCTCCTTTTGTCCACACCCTCCCCAGAATTTGTTGTCTGTAGATTTTCTGATGATGCCGATTCTAACAGTGTGAGGTGATACCTCATTGTAGTTTTGATTTGCATTTCTCTAATAATTAGTGCTGTTGAGCAGCTTTTCATGTGCGTCTTGGCCATCTCTGTGTCTTCTTTGAAGAAACGTATCTTTAGATCTTCTGCCCATTTTTGTATTGGGTTGTTTGTTTTTTTTAATATTAAGCTGCATGAGCTGTTTATATATATTGGAGATTAAACCTTTGTCCATTGATTCGTTTGCAACTTTTCGCCCCTTCTGAGGGATGCCTTTTTCCATTCCCGTTTTTTTAACCAAAAAGGAAAGAAAGAAAAAGAAGCAGAAAACTAATGTGCATAAAATATGCCTTTTGAAATGGTCGTTTTGAAATATGGACGTCCTTTGAAATTTTTGGTCGATATGTGACCCCAGCATTTGTTTTCAGGGCAGGTGTCATTTACGGGCCTGCAATGATTTTGAATATCAACTGACCATTAGCGCTGGGATTAAAGCTGCTGTTGTGTGAAACGGCCACAAGGTGGCAGCAGTTCTCCCTTACCAATTCTGGTTACTAGGGCAAGAGAGCCTCAATGGAAGTCGTGTTTTAGATTGGAATTTAGAATGGAATGTGCCAGGAGAAAGCCCCTCAAGTTTGTCTCCCTACCTCTTGTTCGTGTTTTTAATTTAATTTTTATTTTTTATTACAGCAAGTTTGATTGTTGGAGGTGTGGAAGATGTGGTTGGTTCTTTTACACATATACACATGTCTGTTTTTCATGGGATCCTTTTCTCATGTACGTTATGACAGAATGTTGAGTAGTCTTTTGGTATTCCGTAGGTCTTTGGTGATTATATATGTCACCTGTGTTTGTATAAGTCTGTTAACCCCGATATCGTAATGAAACCAATCCTCACACCTTTCCATTGGTGAACCATAAGTTTGTTTAATGAATCTCTGATTGCCCTTCTCGGTGGAAATATCTGCCCTGGTATCCATTTTTAGGTAACACCTATAAGTGATATGATATGATATGTGTCTTTCACTTTCTGACTTACTGCAAGTCACGTGATTACCTCTAGACTCATCTACGGTGGTGCAAATGGCATTGTGTTCTTTTTTTCCTTGGCTTCTCTTCTGCCTTAGTGAGGTCCGTTTTCAACAATGTGATTGCCTGAGTGTTGTGGATTAGCTGACCTGGGCAGCCTTACCCTGCCGCCCAGCCCTCCCCAGGTGTGCCTGGTTGAGGTCAATATAAACAGCGCTCCAGGCAGCAATAGCCCCTGAAGCTGTTCCTGACTCCATATTCTCTGCCCCGTCAGCAGTCTCGGGGCGGTGCTGGTGGGAGGGAATGAGGGGCCACAGCTTTGTTGGTGGCCCGGTGTGAGTGGGGTTCTGCTGGCCTTTCTGCAGGAGTTGCCAGGCTGCCACCTGTAAAGAAGAGGATGTGTCACCCATACCTTCCGCTGGAATTTCTCTCCGGACAGAGGTGAGGAAGGAAAAAAGCAGTGGGGACCGGGACAGGTGGGGTATCTCAGGCAGGACAATGGAAAGCTTCCGGAAGAGCGCTCGGGGGCAGGACCACCCTGGCTGGCCTGCAGGCACCAAGTTGGCCTGCGTGCTGTTGCTGGTGTGGCTCCATGGCCCTTCCTCTAGTCTTTCAAGCCCTTGTACATATTCAGGTGTTTTACCTGGGAAGGGTGGGAACAGTTCAGCAGCAGCTGGCCTGGGGCTCAGCTCACCTTTATTCAGAGATGCCTCTGCACGATCCCCCAGCTTTGCAATGAGGACGCTCCTTGCGTGGGGTGTGGGTTGCTGGCTGTATGGGAGATGATTCCCCACCTCAGACCCATTTCAGAATTGTTTACCGCTGGAGCAAGTGCCCTGATAGGGTTTTCCTCTGTATAACTGGTGGGTTCAGGTTTTTTTTTTTCTTTTATGGTTCAAGTTAGATTTTATTCCTCTTTTATGTATTTATAGATATAAGCATGGAAATAATTCATTCCTGTAAATACATCTGTGTGAAGGGAAGAACTTTTTTCTGTATTATTTTTAAATATTATTTTTTTTAATTTTGAAATTTAATTTTATTTATTTTTTTATACAGCAGGTTATTATTAGTTATGTATTTTATGCATATACATGTATGCAGGTCAATCCCAATCTCCCAACTCATCCCACCACCACCACACCATGGCTTCCCACACTTGGTGTCCATACGTTTGTTCTCTACCTCTGTCTCTATTTCTTCCCTGCAAACCAGTTCATCTGTACCAGTTTTTAGGTTCCACATATATGCATTAATATACAATATTTGTTTTCCTCTTTCTGACTGACTTCATTCTGTATGACAGTCTCTAGATCCATCGATGTCTCTACAAATGACCCAGTTTCATTCCGTTTTATGGCTGAGTAATATTCCATTTTATACATGTACCACATCTTTATCCATTCATCTGTCTGTGGGCATTTAGGTTGCTTCCATTACCTGGCTATTGTAAATAGTGCTGCAATGAACATTGTGGTGAATGTGCCTTTTTGATTTATGGTGTTCTTTGGGTATATGCCCAGAAGTGGGATTGCTGGATCAGATGGTAATTCTATTTCTAGTTTTTTTTTTAACGAAACTCCATACTGTTCTCCATAGTGACTGTATCAATTTACATTCCCACCAATAGTGGAAGAGGGCTCCTTTTGTCCACACCCTCCCCAGAATTTGTTGTCTGTAGATTTTCTGATGATGCCGATTCTAACAGTGTGAGGTGATACCTCATTGTAGTTTTGATTTGCATTTCTCTAATAATTAGTGCTGTTGAGCAGCTTTTCATGTGCGTCTTGGCCATCTCTGTGTCTTCTTTGAAGAAACGTATCTTTAGATCTTCTGCCCATTTTTGTATTGGGTTGTTTGTTTTTTTTAATATTAAGCTGCATGAGCTGTTTATATATATTGGAGATTAAACCTTTGTCCATTGATTCGTTTGCCACTTTTCGCCCCTTCTGAGGGATGCCTTTTTCCATTCCCGTTTTTTTAACCAAAAAGGAAAGAAAGAAAAAGAAGCAGAAAACTAATGTGTATAAAATATGCCTTTTGAAATGGTCGTTTTGAAATATGGACGTCCTTTGAAATTTTTGGTCGATATGTGACCCCAGCATTTGTTTTCAGGGCAGGTGTCATTTACGGGCCTGCAATGATTTTGAATATCAACTGACCATTAGCGCTGGGATTAAAGCTGCTGTTGTGTGAAACGGCCACAAGGTGGCAGCAGTTCTCCCTTACCAATTCTGGTTACTAGGGCAAGAGAGCCTCAATGGAAGTCGTGTTTTAGATTGGAATTTAGAATGGAATGTGCCAGGAGAAAGCCCCTCAAGTTTGTCTCCCTACCTCTTGTTCGTGTTTTTAATTTAATTTTTATTTTTTATTACAGCAAGTTTGATTGTTGGAGGTGTGGAAGATGTGGTTGGTTCTTTTACACATATACACATGTCTGTTTTTCATGGGATCCTTTTCTCATGTACGTTATGACAGAATGTTGAGTAGTCTTTTGGTATTCCGTAGGTCTTTGGTGATTATATATGTCACCTGTGTTTGTATAAGTCTGTTAACCCCGATATCGTAATGAAACCAATCCTCACACCTTTCCATTGGTGAACCATAAGTTTGTTTAATGAATCTCTGATTGCCCTTCTCGGTGGAAATATCTGCCCTGGTATCCATTTTTAGGTAACACCTATAAGTGATATGATATGATATGTGTCTTTCACTTTCTGACTTACTGCAAGTCACGTGATTACCTCTAGACTCATCTACGGTGGTGCAAATGGCATTGTGTTCTTTTTTTCCTTGGCTTCTCTTCTGCCTTAGCGAGGTCCGTTTTCAACAATGTGATTGCCTGAGTGTTGTGGATTAGCTGACCTGGTCAGCCTTACCCTGCCGCCCAGCCCTCCCCAGGTGTGCCTGGTTGAGGTCAATATAAACAGCGCTCCAGGCAGCAATAGCCCCTGAAGCTGTTCCTGACTCCATATTCTCTGCCCCGTCAGCAGTCTCGGGGCGGTGCTGGTGGGAGGGAATGAGGGGCCACAGCTTTGTTGGTGGCCCGGTGTGAGTGGGGTTCTGCTGGCCTTTCTGCAGGAGTTGCCAGGCTGCCACCTGTAAAGAAGAGGATGTGTCACCCATACCTTCCGCTGGAATTTCTCTCCGGACAGAGGTGAGGAAGGAAAAAAGCAGTGGGGGCCGGGACAGGTGGGGTATCTCAGGCAGGACAATGGAAAGCTTCCGGAAGAGCGCCCGGGGGCAGGACCACCCTGGCTGGCCTGCAGGCACCAAGTTGGCCTGCGTGCTGTTGCTGGTGTGGCTCCATGGCCCTTCCTCTAGTCTTTCAAGCCCTTGTACATATTCAGGTGTTTTACCTGGGAAGGGTGGGAACAGTTCAGCAGCAGCTGGCCTGGGGCTCAGCTCACCTTTATTCAGAGATGCCTCTGCACGATCCCCCAGCTTTGCAATGAGGACGCTCCTTGCGTGGGGTGTGGGTTGCTGGCTGTATGGGAGATGATTCCCCACCTCAGACCCATTTCAGAATTGTTTACCGCTGGAGCAAGTGCCCTGATAGGGTTTTCCTCTGTATAACTGGTGGGTTCAGGTTTTTTTTTTCTTTTATGGTTCAGGTTAGATTTTATTCCTCTTTTATGTATTTATAGATATAAGCATGGAAATAATTCATTCCTGTAAATACATCTGTGTGAAGGGAAGAACTTTTTTCTGTATTATTTTTAAATATTATTTTTTTTAATTTTGAAATTTAATTTTATTTATTTTTTTATACAGCAGGTTATTATTAGTTATGTATTTTATGCATATACATGTATGCAGGTCAATCCCAATCTCCCAACTCATCCCACCACCACCACACCATGGCTTCCCACACTTGGTGTCCATACGTTTGTTCTCTACCTCTGTCTCTATTTCTTCCCTGCAAACCAGTTCATCTGTACCAGTTTTTAGGTTCCACATATATGCATTAATATACAATATTTGTTTTCCTCTTTCTGACTGACTTCATTCTGTATGACAGTCTCTAGATCCATCGATGTCTCTACAAATGACCCAGTTTCATTCCGTTTTATGGCTGAGTAATATTCCATTTTATACATGTACCACATCTTTATCCATTCATCTGTCTGTGGGCATTTAGGTTGCTTCCATTACCTGGCTATTGTAAATAGTGCTGCAATGAACATTGTGGTGAATGTGCCTTTTTGATTTATGGTGTTCTTTGGGTATATGCCCAGAAGTGGGATTGCTGGATCAGATGGTAATTCTATTTCTAGTTTTTTTTTTTAACGAAACTCCATACTGTTCTCCATAGTGACTGTATCAATTTACATTCCCACCAATAGTGGAAGAGGGCTCCTTTTGTCCACACCCTCCCCAGAATTTGTTGTCTGTAGATTTTCTGATGATGCCGATTCTAACAGTGTGAGGTGATACCTCATTGTAGTTTTGCTTTGCATTTCTCTAATAATTAGTGCTGTTGAGCAGCTTTTCATGTGCGTCTTGGCCATCTCTGTGTCTTCTTTGAAGAAACGTATCTTTAGATCTTCTGCCCATTTTTGTATTGGGTTGTTTGTTTTTTTTAATATTAAGCTGCATGAGCTGTTTATATATATTGGAGATTAAACCTTTGTCCATTGATTCGTTTGCAACTTTTCGCCCCTTCTGAGGGATGCCTTTTTCCATTCCCGTTTTTTTAACCAAAAAAGAAAGAAAGAAAAAGAAGCAGAAAACTAATGTGCATAAAATATGCCTTTTGAAATGGTCGTTTTGAAATATGGACGTCCTTTGAATTTTTTGGTCGATATGTGACCCCAGCATTTGTTTTCAGGGCAGGTGTCATTTACGGCCCTGCAATGATTTTGAATATCAACTGACCATTAGCGCTGGGATTAAAGCTGCTGTTGTGTGAAACGGCCACAAGGTGGCAGCAGTTCTCCCTTACCAATTCTGGTTACTAGGGCAAGAGAGCCTCAATGGAAGTCGTGTTCTAGATTGGAATTTAGAATGGAATGTGCCAGGAGAAAGCCCCTCAAGTTTGTCTCCCTACCTCTTGTTCGTGTTTTTAATTTAATTTTTATTTTTTATTACAGCAAGTTTGATTACAATGTTTGGCTTGTTGGAGGTGTGGAAGATGTGGTTGGTTCTTTTACACATATACACATGTCTGTTTTTCCTGGGATCCTTTTCTCATGTACGTTATGACAGAATGTTGAGTAGTCTTTTGGTATTCCGTAGGTCTTTGGTGATTATATATGTCACCTGTGTTTGTATAAGTCTGTTAACCCCGATATCGTAATGAAACCAATCCTCACACCTTTCCATTGGTGAACCATAAGTTTGTTTAATGAATCTCTGATTGCCCTTCTCGGTGGAAATATCTGCCCTGGTATCCATTTTTAGGTAACACCTATAAGTGATATGATATGATATGTGTCTTTCACTTTCTGACTTACTGCAAGTCACGTGATTACCTCTAGACTCATCTACGGTGGTGCAAATGGCATTGTGTTCTTTTTTTCCTTGGCTTCTCTTCTGCCTTAGCGAGGTCCGTTTTCAACAATGTGATTGCCTGAGTGTTGTGGATTAGCTGACCTGGGCAGCCTTACCCTGCCGCCCAGCCCTCCCCAGGTGTGCCTGGTTGAGGTCAATATAAACAGCGCTCCAGGCAGCAATAGCCCCTGAAGCTGTTCCTGACTCCATATTCTCTGCCCCGTCAGCAGTCTCGGGGCGGTGCTGGTGGGAGGGAATGAGGGGCCACAGCTTTGTTGGTGGCCCGGTGTGAGTGGGGTTCTGCTGGCCTTTCTGCAGGAGTTGCCAGGCTGCCACCTGTAAAGAAGAGGATGTGTCACCCATACCTTCCGCTGGAATTTCTCTCCGGACAGAGGTGAGGAAGGAAAAAAGCAGTGGGGGCCGGGACAGGTGGGGTATCTCAGGCAGGACAATGGAAAGCTTCCGGAAGAGCGCCCGGGGGCAGGACCACCCTGGCTGGCCTGCAGGCACCAAGTTGGCCTGCGTGCTGTTGCTGGTGTGGCTCCATGGCCCTTCCTCTAGTCTTTCAAGCCCTTGTACATATTCAGGTGTTTTACCTGGGAAGGGTGGGAACAGTTCAGCAGCAGCTGGCCTGGGGCTCAGCTCACCTTTATTCAGAGATGCCTCTGCACGATCCCCCAGCTTTGCAATGAGGACGCTCCTTGCGTGGGGTGTGGGTTGCTGGCTGTATGGGAGATGATTCCCCACCTCAGACCCATTTCAGAATTGTTTACCGCTGGAGCAAGTGCCCTGATAGGGTTTTCCTCTGTATAACTGGTGGGTTCAGGTTTTTTTTTTTCTTTTATGGTTCAAGTTAGATTTTATTCCTCTTTTATGTATTTATAGATATAAGCATGGAAATAATTCATTCCTGTAAATACATCTGTGTGAAGGGAAGAACTTTTTTCTGTATTATTTTTAAATATTATTTTTTTTAATTTTGAAATTTAATTTTATTTATTTTTTTATACAGCAGGTTATTATTAGTTATGTATTTTATGCATATACATGTATGCAGGTCAATCCCAATCTCCCAACTCATCCCACCACCACCACACCATGGCTTCCCACACTTGGTGTCCATACGTTTGTTCTCTACCTCTGTCTCTATTTCTTCCCTGCAAACCAGTTCATCTGTACCAGTTTTTAGGTTCCACATATATGCATTAATATACAATATTTGTTTTCCTCTTTCTGACTTACTTCATTCTGTATGACAGTCTCTAGATCCATCGATGTCTCTACAAATGACCCAGTTTCATTCCGTTTTATGGCTGAGTAATATTCCATTTTATACATGTACCACATCTTTATCCATTCATCTGTCTGTGGGCATTTAGGTTGCTTCCATTACCTGGCTATTGTAAATAGTGCTGCAATGAACATTGTGGTGAATGTGCCTTTTTGATTTATGGTGTTCTTTGGGTATATGCCCAGAAGTGGGATTGCTGGATCAGATGGTAATTCTATTTCTAGTTTTTTTTTTAACGAAACTCCATACTGTTCTCCATAGTGACTGTATCAATTTACATTCCCACCAATAGTGGAAGAGGGCTCCTTTTGTCCACACCCTCCCCAGAATTTGTTGTCTGTAGATTTTCTGATGATGCCGATTCTAACAGTGTGAGGTGATACCTCATTGTAGTTTTGATTTGCATTTCTCTAATAATTAGTGCTGTTGAGCAGCTTTTCATGTGCGTCTTGGCCATCTCTGTGTCTTCTTTGAAGAAACGTATCTTTAGATCTTCTGCCCATTTTTGTATTGGGTTGTTTGTTTTTTTTAATATTAAGCTGCATGAGCTGTTTATATATATTGGAGATTAAACCTTTGTCCATTGATTCGTTTGCAACTTTTCGCCCCTTCTGAGGGATGCCTTTTTCCATTCCCGTTTTTTTAACCAAAAAGGAAAGAAAGAAAAAGAAGCAGAAAACTAATGTGCATAAAATATGCCTTTTGAAATGGTCGTTTTGAAATATGGACGTCCTTTGAAATTTTTGGTCGATATGTGACCCCAGCATTTGTTTTCAGGGCAGGTGTCATTTACGGGCCTGCAATGATTTTGAATATCAACTGACCATTAGCGCTGGGATTAAAGCTGCTGTTGTGTGAAACGGCCACAAGGTGGCAGCAGTTCTCCCTTACCAATTCTGGTTACTAGGGCAAGAGAGCCTCAATGGAAGTCGTGTTCTAGATTGGAATTTAGAATGGAATGTGCCAGGAGAAAGCCCCTCAAGTTTGTCTCCCTACCTCTTGTTCGTGTTTTTAATTTAATTTTTATTTTTTATTACAGCAAGTTTGATTACAATGTTTGGCTTGTTGGAGGTGTGGAAGATGTGGTTGGTTCTTTTACACATATACACATGTCTGTTTTTCCTGGGATCCTTTTCTCATGTACGTTATGACAGAATGTTGAGTAGTCTTTTGGTATTCCGTAGGTCTTTGGTGATTATATATGTCACCTGTGTTTGTATAAGTCTGTTAACCCCGATATCGTAATGAAACCAATCCTCACACCTTTCCATTGGTGAACCATAAGTTTGTTTAATGAATCTCTGATTGCCCTTCTCGGTGGAAATATCTGCCCTGGTATCCATTTTTAGGTAACACCTATAAGTGATATGATATGATATGTGTCTTTCACTTTCTGACTTACTGCAAGTCACGTGATTACCTCTAGACTCATCTACGGTGGTGCAAATGGCATTGTGTTCTTTTTTTCCTTGGCTTCTCTTCTGCCTTAGCGAGGTCCGTTTTCAACAATGTGATTGCCTGAGTGTTGTGGATTAGCTGACCTGGGCAGCCTTACCCTGCCGCCCAGCCCTCCCCAGGTGTGCCTGGTTGAGGTCAATATAAACAGCGCTCCAGGCAGCAATAGCCCCTGAAGCTGTTCCTGACTCCATATTCTCTGCCCCGTCAGCAGTCTCGGGGCGGTGCTGGTGGGAGGGAATGAGGGGCCACAGCTTTGTTGGTGGCCCGGTGTGAGTGGGGTTCTGCTGGCCTTTCTGCAGGAGTTGCCAGGCTGCCACCTGTAAAGAAGAGGATGTGTCACCCATACCTTCCGCTGGAATTTCTCTCCGGACAGAGGTGAGGAAGGAAAAAAGCAGTGGGGGCCGGGACAGGTGGGGTATCTCAGGCAGGACAATGGAAAGCTTCCGGAAGAGCGCCCGGGGGCAGGACCACCCTGGCTGGCCTGCAGGCACCAAGTTGGCCTGCGTGCTGTTGCTGGTGTGGCTCCATGGCCCTTCCTCTAGTCTTTCAAGCCCTTGTACATATTCAGGTGTTTTACCTGGGAAGGGTGGGAACAGTTCAGCAGCAGCTGGCCTGGGGCTCAGCTCACCTTTATTCAGAGATGCCTCTGCACGATCCCCCAGCTTTGCAATGAGGACGCTCCTTGCGTGGGGTGTGGGTTGCTGGCTGTATGGGAGATGATTCCCCACCTCAGACCCATTTCAGAATTGTTTACCGCTGGAGCAAGTGCCCTGATAGGGTTTTCCTCTGTATAACTGGTGGGTTCAGGTTTTTTTTTTTCTTTTATGGTTCAAGTTAGATTTTATTCCTCTTTTATGTATTTATAGATATAAGCATGGAAATAATTCATTCCTGTAAATCCATCTGTGTGAAGGGAAGAACTTTTTTCTGTATTATTTTTAAATATTATTTTTTTTAATTTTGAAATTTAATTTTATTTATTTTTTTATACAGCAGGTTATTATTAGTTATGTATTTTATGCATATACATGTATGCAGGTCAATCCCAATCTCCCAACTCATCCCACCACCACCACACCATGGCTTCCCACACTTGGTGTCCATACGTTTGTTCTCTACCTCTGTCTCTATTTCTTCCCTGCAAACCAGTTCATCTGTACCAGTTTTTAGGTTCCACATATATGCATTAATATACAATATTTGTTTTCCTCTTTCTGACTGACTTCATTCTGTATGACAGTCTCTAGATCCATCGATGTCTCTACAAATGACCCAGTTTCATTCCGTTTTATGGCTGAGTAATATTCCATTTTATACATGTACCACATCTTTATCCATTCATCTGTCTGTGGGCATTTAGGTTGCTTCCATTACCTGGCTATTGTAAATAGTGCTGCAATGAACATTGTGGTGAATGTGCCTTTTTGATTTATGGTGTTCTTTGGGTATATGCCCAGAAGTGGGATTGCTGGATCAGATGGTAATTCTATTTCTAGTTTTTTTTTTAACGAAACTCCATACTGTTCTCCATAGTGACTGTATCAATTTACATTCCCACCAATAGTGGAAGAGGGCTCCTTTTGTCCACACCCTCCCCAGAATTTGTTGTCTGTAGATTTTCTGATGATGCCGATTCTAACAGTGTGAGGTGATACCTCATTGTAGTTTTGATTTGCATTTCTCTAATAATTAGTGCTGTTGAGCAGCTTTTCATGTGCGTCTTGGCCATCTCTGTGTCTTCTTTGAAGAAACGTATCTTTAGATCTTCTGCCCATTTTTGTATTGGGTTGTTTGTTTTTTTTAATATTAAGCTGCATGAGCTGTTTATATATATTGGAGATTAAACCTTTGTCCATTGATTCGTTTGCCACTTTTCGCCCCTTCTGAGGGATGCCTTTTTCCATTCCCGTTTTTTTAACCAAAAAGGAAAGAAAGAAAAAGAAGCAGAAAACTAATGTGCATAAAATATGCCTTTTGAAATGGTCGTTTTGAAATATGGACGTCCTTTGAATTTTTTGGTCGATATGTGACCCCAGCATTTGTTTTCAGGGCAGGTGTCATTTACGGGCCTGCAATGATTTTGAATATCAACTGACCATTAGCGCTGGGATTAAAGCTGCTGTTGTGTGAAACGGCCACAAGGTGGCAGCAGTTCTCCCTTACCAATTCTGGTTACTAGGGCAAGAGAGCCTCAATGGAAGTCGTGTTCTAGATTGGAATTTAGAATGGAATGTGCCAGGAGAAAGCCCCTCAAGTTTGTCTCCCTACCTCTTGTTCGTGTTTTTAATTTAATTTTTATTTTTTATTACAGCAAGTTTGATTACAATGTTTGGCTTGTTGGAGGTGTGGAAGATGTGGTTGGTTCTTTTACACATATACACATGTCTGTTTTTCCTGGGATCCTTTTCTCATGTACGTTATGACAGAATGTTGAGTAGTCTTTTGGTATTCCGTAGGTCTTTGGTGATTATATATGTCACCTGTGTTTGTATAAGTCTGTTAACCCCGATATCGTAATGAAACCAATCCTCACACCTTTCCATTGGTGAACCATAAGTTTGTTTAATGAATCTCTGATTGCCCTTCTCGGTGGAAATATCTGCCCTGGTATCCATTTTTAGGTAACACCTATAAGTGATATGATATGATATGTGTCTTTCACTTTCTGACTTACTGCAAGTCACGTGATTACCTCTAGACTCATCTACGGTGGTGCAAATGGCATTGTGTTCTTTTTTTCCTTGGCTTCTCTTCTGCCTTAGCGAGGTCCGTTTTCAACAATGTGATTGCCTGAGTGTTGTGGATTAGCTGACCTGGGCAGCCTTACCCTGCCGCCCAGCCCTCCCCAGGTGTGCCTGGTTGAGGTCAATATAAACAGCGCTCCAGGCAGCAATAGCCCCTGAAGCTGTTCCTGACTCCATATTCTCTGCCCCGTCAGCAGTCTCGGGGCGGTGCTGGTGGGAGGGAATGAGGGGCCACAGCTTTGTTGGTGGCCCGGTGTGAGTGGGGTTCTGCTGGCCTTTCTGCAGGAGTTGCCAGGCTGCCACCTGTAAAGAAGAGGATGTGTCACCCATACCTTCCGCTGGAATTTCTCTCCGGACAGAGGTGAGGAAGGAAAAAAGCAGTGGGGGCCGGGACAGGTGGGGTATCTCAGGCAGGACAATGGAAAGCTTCCGGAAGAGCGCCCGGGGGCAGGACCACCCTGGCTGGCCTGCAGGCACCAAGTTGGCCTGCGTGCTGTTGCTGGTGTGGCTCCATGGCCCTTCCTCTAGTCTTTCAAGCCCTTGTACATATTCAGGTGTTTTACCTGGGAAGGGTGGGAACAGTTCAGCAGCAGCTGGCCTGGGGCTCAGCTCACCTTTATTCAGAGATGCCTCTGCACGATCCCCCAGCTTTGCAATGAGGACGCTCCTTGCGTGGGGTGTGGGTTGCTGGCTGTATGGGAGATGATTCCCCACCTCAGACCCATTTCAGAATTGTTTACTGCTGGAGCAAGTGCCCTGATAGGGTTTTCCTCTGTATAACTGGTGGGTTCAGGTTTTTTTTTTTCTTTTATGGTTCAAGTTAGATTTTATTCCTCTTTTATGTATTTATAGATATAAGCATGGAAATAATTCATTCCTGTAAATACATCTGTGTGAAGGGAAGAACTTTTTTCTGTATTATTTTTAAATATTATTTTTTTTAATTTTGAAATTTAATTTTATTTATTTTTTTATACAGCAGGTTATTATTAGTTATGTATTTTATGCATATACATGTATGCAGGTCAATCCCAATCTCCCAACTCATCCCACCACCACCACACCATGGCTTCCCACACTTGGTGTCCATACGTTTGTTCTCTACCTCTGTCTCTATTTCTTCCCTGCAAACCAGTTCATCTGTACCAGTTTTTAGGTTCCACATATATGCATTAATATACAATATTTGTTTTCCTCTTTCTGACTGACTTCATTCTGTATGACAGTCTCTAGATCCATCGATGTCTCTACAAATGACCCAGTTTCATTCCGTTTTATGGCTGAGTAATATTCCATTTTATACATGTACCACATCTTTATCCATTCATCTGTCTGTGGGCATTTAGGTTGCTTCCATTACCTGGCTATTGTAAATAGTGCTGCAATGAACATTGTGGTGAATGTGCCTTTTTGATTTATGGTGTTCTTTGGGTATATGCCCAGAAGTGGGATTGCTGGATCAGATGGTAATTCTATTTCTAGTTTTTTTTTTTTTAACGAAACTCCATACTGTTCTCCATAGTGACTGTATCAATTTACATTCCCACCAATAGTGGGAGAGGGCTCCTTTTGTCCACACCCTCCCCAGAATTTGTTGTCTGTAGATTTTCTGATGATGCCGATTCTAACAGTGTGAGGTGATACCTCATTGTAGTTTTGATTTGCATTTCTCTAATAATTAGTGCTGTTGAGCAGCTTTTCATGTGCGTCTTGGCCATCTCTGTGTCTTCTTTGAAGAAACGTATCTTTAGATCTTCTGCCCATTTTTGTATTGGGTTGTTTGTTTTTTTTAATATTAAGCTGCATGAGCTGTTTATATATATTGGAGATTAAACCTTTGTCCATTGATTCGTTTGCAACTTTTCGCCCCTTCTGAGGGATGCCTTTTTCCATTCCCGTTTTTTTAACCAAAAAAGAAAGAAAGAAAAAGAAGCAGAAAACTAATGTGCATAAAATATGCCTTTTGAAATGGTCGTTTTGAAATATGGACGTCCTTTGAATTTTTTGGTCGATATGTGACCCCAGCATTTGTTTTCAGGGCAGGTGTCATTTACGGGCCTGCAATGATTTTGAATATCAACTGACCATTAGCGCTGGGATTAAAGCTGCTGTTGTGTGAAACGGCCACAAGGTGGCAGCAGTTCTCCCTTACCAATTCTGGTTACTAGGGCAAGAGAGCCTCAATGGAAGTCGTGTTCTAGATTGGAATTTAGAATGGAATGTGCCAGGAGAAAGCCCCTCAAGTTTGTCTCCCTACTTCTTGTTCGTGTTTTTAATTTAATTTTTATTTTTTATTACAGCAAGTTTGATTACAATGTTTGGCTTGTTGGAGGTGTGGAAGATGTGGTTGGTTCTTTTACACATATACACATGTCTGTTTTTCCTGGGATCCTTTTCTCATGTACGTTATGACAGAATGTTGAGTAGTCTTTTGGTATTCCGTAGGTCTTTGGTGATTATATATGTCACCTGTGTTTGTATAAGTCTGTTAACCCCGATATCGTAATGAAACCAATCCTCACACCTTTCCATTGGTGAACCATAAGTTTGTTTAATGAATCTCTGATTGCCCTTCTCGGTGGAAATATCTGCCCTGGTATCCATTTTTAGGTAACACCTATAAGTGATATGATATGATATGTGTCTTTCACTTTCTGACTTACTGCAAGTCACGTGATTACCTCTAGACTCATCTACGGTGGTGCAAATGGCATTGTGTTCTTTTTTTCCTTGGCTTCTCTTCTGCCTTAGCGAGGTCCGTTTTCAACAATGTGATTGCCTGAGTGTTGTGGATTAGCTGACCTGGGCAGCCTTACCCTGCCGCCCAGCCCTCCCCAGGTGTGCCTGGTTGAGGTCAATATAAACAGCGCTCCAGGCAGCAATAGCCCCTGAAGCTGTTCCTGACTCCATATTCTCTGCCCCGTCAGCAGTCTCGGGGCGGTGCTGGTGGGAGGGAATGAGGGGCCACAGCTTTGTTGGTGGCCCGGTGTGAGTGGGGTTCTGCTGGCCTTTCTGCAGGAGTTGCCAGGCTGCCACCTGTAAAGAAGAGGATGTGTCACCCATACCTTCCGCTGGAATTTCTCTCCGGACAGAGGTGAGGAAGGAAAAAAGCAGTGGGGGCCGGGACAGGTGGGGTATCTCAGGCAGGACAATGGAAAGCTTCCGGAAGAGCGCCCGGGGGCAGGACCACCCTGGCTGGCCTGCAGGCACCAAGTTGGCCTGCGTGCTGCTGCTGGTGTGGCTCCATGGCCCTTCCTCTAGTCTTTCAAGCCCTTGTACATATTCAGGTGTTTTACCTGGGAAGGGTGGGAACAGTTCAGCAGCAGCTGGCCTGGGGCTCAGCTCACCTTTATTCAGAGATGCCTCTGCACGATCCCCCAGCTTTGCAATGAGGACGCTCCTTGCGTGGGGTGTGGGTTGCTGGCTGTATGGGAGATGATTCCCCACCTCAGACCCATTTCAGAATTGTTTACCGCTGGAGCAAGTGCCCTGATAGGGTTTTCCTCTGTATAACTGGTGGGTTCAGGTTTTTTTTTTTTCTTTTATGGTTCAAGTTAGATTTTATTCCTCTTTTATGTATTTATAGATATAAGCATGGAAATAATTCATTCCTGTAAATCCATCTGTGTGAAGGGAAGAACTTTTTTCTGTATTATTTTTAAATATTATTTTTTTTAATTTTGAAATTTAATTTTATTTATTTTTTTATACAGCAGGTTATTATTAGTTATGTATTTTATGCATATACATGTATGCAGGTCAATCCCAATCTCCCAACTCATCCCACCACCACCACACCATGGCTTCCCACACTTGGTGTCCATACGTTTGTTCTCTACCTCTGTCTCTATTTCTTCCCTGCAAACCAGTTCATCTGTACCAGTTTTTAGGTTCCACATATATGCATTAATATACAATATTTGTTTTCCTCTTTCTGACTGACTTCATTCTGTATGACAGTCTCTAGATCCATCGATGTCTCTACAAATGACCCAGTTTCATTCCGTTTTATGGCTGAGTAATATTCCATTTTATACATGTACCACATCTTTATCCATTCATCTGTCTGTGGGCATTTAGGTTGCTTCCATTACCTGGCTATTGTAAATAGTGCTGCAATGAACATTGTGGTGAATGTGCCTTTTTGATTTATGGTGTTCTTTGGGTATATGCCCAGAAGTGGGATTGCTGGATCAGATGGTAATTCTATTTCTAGTTTTTTTTTTTTTAACGAAACTCCATACTGTTCTCCATAGTGACTGTATCAATTTACATTCCCACCAATAGTGGGAGAGGGCTCCTTTTGTCCACACCCTCCCCAGAATTTGTTGTCTGTAGATTTTCTGATGATGCCGATTCTAACAGTGTGAGGTGATACCTCATTGTAGTTTTGATTTGCATTTCTCTAATAATTAGTGCTGTTGAGCAGCTTTTCATGTGCGTCTTGGCCATCTCTGTGTCTTCTTTGAAGAAACGTATCTTTAGATCTTCTGCCCATTTTTGTATTGGGTTGTTTGTTTTTTTTAATATTAAGCTGCATGAGCTGTTTATATATATTGGAGATTAAACCTTTGTCCATTGATTCGTTTGCAACTTTTCGCCCCTTCTGAGGGATGCCTTTTTCCATTCCCGTTTTTTTAACCAAAAAAGAAAGAAAGAAAAAGAAGCAGAAAACTAATGTGCATAAAATATGCCTTTTGAAATGGTCGTTTTGAAATATGGACGTCCTTTGAATTTTTTGGTCGATATGTGACCCCAGCATTTGTTTTCAGGGCAGGTGTCATTTACGGGCCTGCAATGATTTTGAATATCAACTGACCATTAGCGCTGGGATTAAAGCTGCTGTTGTGTGAAACGGCCACAAGGTGGCAGCAGTTCTCCCTTACCAATTCTGGTTACTAGGGCAAGAGAGCCTCAATGGAAGTCGTGTTCTAGATTGGAATTTAGAATGGAATGTGCCAGGAGAAAGCCCCTCAAGTTTGTCTCCCTACTTCTTGTTCGTGTTTTTAATTTAATTTTTATTTTTTATTACAGCAAGTTTGATTACAATGTTTGGCTTGTTGGAGGTGTGGAAGATGTGGTTGGTTCTTTTACACATATACACATGTCTGTTTTTCCTGGGATCCTTTTCTCATGTACGTTATGACAGAATGTTGAGTAGTCTTTTGGTATTCCGTAGGTCTTTGGTGATTATATATGTCACCTGTGTTTGTATAAGTCTGTTAACCCCGATATCGTAATGAAACCAATCCTCACACCTTTCCATTGGTGAACCATAAGTTTGTTTAATGAATCTCTGATTGCCCTTCTCGGTGGAAATATCTGCCCTGGTATCCATTTTTAGGTAACACCTATAAGTGATATGATATGATATGTGTCTTTCACTTTCTGACTTACTGCAAGTCACGTGATTACCTCTAGACTCATCTACGGTGGTGCAAATGGCATTGTGTTCTTTTTTTCCTTGGCTTCTCTTCTGCCTTAGCGAGGTCCGTTTTCAACAATGTGATTGCCTGAGTGTTGTGGATTAGCTGACCTGGGCAGCCTTACCCTGCCGCCCAGCCCTCCCCAGGTGTGCCTGGTTGAGGTCAATATAAACAGCGCTCCAGGCAGCAATAGCCCCTGAAGCTGTTCCTGACTCCATATTCTCTGCCCCGTCAGCAGTCTCGGGGCGGTGCTGGTGGGAGGGAATGAGGGGCCACAGCTTTGTTGGTGGCCCGGTGTGAGTGGGGTTCTGCTGGCCTTTCTGCAGGAGTTGCCAGGCTGCCACCTGTAAAGAAGAGGATGTGTCACCCATACCTTCCGCTGGAATTTCTCTCCGGACAGAGGTGAGGAAGGAAAAAAGCAGTGGGGGCCGGGACAGGTGGGGTATCTCAGGCAGGACAATGGAAAGCTTCCGGAAGAGCGCCCGGGGGCAGGACCACCCTGGCTGGCCTGCAGGCACCAAGTTGGCCTGCGTGCTGCTGCTGGTGTGGCTCCATGGCCCTTCCTCTAGTCTTTCAAGCCCTTGTACATATTCAGGTGTTTTACCTGGGAAGGGTGGGAACAGTTCAGCAGCAGCTGGCCTGGGGCTCAGCTCACCTTTATTCAGAGATGCCTCTGCACGATCCCCCAGCTTTGCAATGAGGACGCTCCTTGCGTGGGGTGTGGGTTGCTGGCTGTATGGGAGATGATTCCCCACCTCAGACCCATTTCAGAATTGTTTACCGCTGGAGCAAGTGCCCTGATAGGGTTTTCCTCTGTATAACTGGTGGGTTCAGGTTTTTTTTTTTTCTTTTATGGTTCAAGTTAGATTTTATTCCTCTTTTATGTATTTATAGATATAAGCATGGAAATAATTCATTCCTGTAAATCCATCTGTGTGAAGGGAAGAACTTTTTTCTGTATTATTTTTAAATATTATTTTTTTTAATTTTGAAATTTAATTTTATTTATTTTTTTATACAGCAGGTTATTATTAGTTATGTATTTTATGCATATACATGTATGCAGGTCAATCCCAATCTCCCAACTCATCCCACCACCACCACACCATGGCTTCCCACACTTGGTGTCCATACGTTTGTTCTCTACCTCTGTCTCTATTTCTTCCCTGCAAACCAGTTCATCTGTACCAGTTTTTAGGTTCCACATATATGCATTAATATACAATATTTGTTTTCCTCTTTCTGACTTACTTCATTCTGTATGACAGTCTCTAGATCCATCGATGTCTCTACAAATGACCCAGTTTCATTCCGTTTTATGGCTGAGTAATATTCCATTTTATACATGTACCACATCTTTATCCATTCATCTGTCTGTGGGCATTTAGGTTGCTTCCATTACCTGGCTATTGTAAATAGTGCTGCAATGAACATTGTGGTGAATGTGCCTTTTTGATTTATGGTGTTCTTTGGGTATATGCCCAGAAGTGGGATTGCTGGATCAGATGGTAATTCTATTTCTAGTTTTTTTTTTTTTAACGAAACTCCATACTGTTCTCCATAGTGACTGTATCAATTTACATTCCCACCAATAGTGGGAGAGGGCTCCTTTTGTCCACACCCTCCCCAGAATTTGTTGTCTGTAGATTTTCTGATGATGCCGATTCTAACAGTGTGAGGTGATACCTCATTGTAGTTTTGCTTTGCATTTCTCTAATAATTAGTGCTGTTGAGCAGCTTTTCATGTGCGTCTTGGCCATCTCTGTGTCTTCTTTGAAGAAACGTATCTTTAGATCTTCTGCCCATTTTTGTATTGGGTTGTTTGTTTTTTTTAATATTAAGCTGCATGAGCTGTTTATATATATTGGAGATTAAACCTTTGTCCATTGATTCGTTTGCAACTTTTCGCCCCTTCTGAGGGATGCCTTTTTCCATTCCAGTTTTTTTAACCAAAAAAGAAAGAAAGAAAAAGAAGCAGAAAACTAATGTGCATAAAATATGCCTTTTGAAATGGTCGTTTTGAAATATGGACGTCCTTTGAATTTTTTGGTCGATATGTGACCCCAGCATTTGTTTTCAGGGCAGGTGTCATTTACGGGCCTGCAATGATTTTGAATATCAACTGACCATTAGCGCTGGGATTAAAGCTGCTGTTGTGTGAAACGGCCACAAGGTGGCAGCAGTTCTCCCTTACCAATTCTGGTTACTAGGGCAAGAGAGCCTCAATGGAAGTCGTGTTCTAGATTGGAATTTAGAATGGAATGTGCCAGGAGAAAGCCCCTCAAGTTTGTCTCCCTACTTCTTGTTCGTGTTTTTAATTTAATTTTTATTTTTTATTACAGCAAGTTTGATTACAATGTTTGGCTTGTTGGAGGTGTGGAAGATGTGGTTGGTTCTTTTACACATATACACATGTCTGTTTTTCCTGGGATCCTTTTCTCATGTACGTTATGACAGAATGTTGAGTAGTCTTTTGGTATTCCGTAGGTCTTTGGTGATTATATATGTCACCTGTGTTTGTATAAGTCTGTTAACCCCGATATCGTAATGAAACCAATCCTCACACCTTTCCATTGGTGAACCATAAGTTTGTTTAATGAATCTCTGATTGCCCTTCTCGGTGGAAATATCTGCCCTGGTATCCATTTTTAGGTAACACCTATAAGTGATATGATATGATATGTGTCTTTCACTTTCTGACTTACTGCAAGTCACGTGATTACCTCTAGACTCATCTACGGTGGTGCAAATGGCATTGTGTTCTTTTTTTCCTTGGCTTCTCTTCTGCCTTAGCGAGGTCCGTTTTCAACAATGTGATTGCCTGAGTGTTGTGGATTAGCTGACCTGGGCAGCCTTACCCTGCCGCCCAGCCCTCCCCAGGTGTGCCTGGTTGAGGTCAATATAAACAGCGCTCCAGGCAGCAATAGCCCCTGAAGCTGTTCCTGACTCCATATTCTCTGCCCCGTCAGCAGTCTCGGGGCGGTGCTGGTGGGAGGGAATGAGGGGCCACAGCTTTGTTGGTGGCCCGGTGTGAGTGGGGTTCTGCTGGCCTTTCTGCAGGAGTTGCCAGGCTGCCACCTGTAAAGAAGAGGATGTGTCACCCATACCTTCCGCTGGAATTTCTCTCCGGACAGAGGTGAGGAAGGAAAAAAGCAGTGGGGGCCGGGACAGGTGGGGTATCTCAGGCAGGACAATGGAAAGCTTCCGGAAGAGCGCCCGGGGGCAGGACCACCCTGGCTGGCCTGCAGGCACCAAGTTGGCCTGCGTGCTGCTGCTGGTGTGGCTCCATGGCCCTTCCTCTAGTCTTTCAAGCCCTTGTACATATTCAGGTGTTTTACCTGGGAAGGGTGGGAACAGTTCAGCAGCAGCTGGCCTGGGGCTCAGCTCACCTTTATTCAGAGATGCCTCTGCACGATCCCCCAGCTTTGCAATGAGGACGCTCCTTGCGTGGGGTGTGGGTTGCTGGCTGTATGGGAGATGATTCCCCACCTCAGACCCATTTCAGAATTGTTTACCGCTGGAGCAAGTGCCCTGATAGGGTTTTCCTCTGTATAACTGGTGGGTTCAGGTTTTTTTTTTTTCTTTTATGGTTCAAGTTAGATTTTATTCCTCTTTTATGTATTTATAGATATAAGCATGGAAATAATTCATTCCTGTAAATCCATCTGTGTGAAGGGAAGAACTTTTTTCTGTATTATTTTTAAATATTATTTTTTTTAATTTTGAAATTTAATTTTATTTATTTTTTTATACAGCAGGTTATTATTAGTTATGTATTTTATGCATATACATGTATGCAGGTCAATCCCAATCTCCCAACTCATCCCACCACCACCACACCATGGCTTCCCACACTTGGTGTCCATACGTTTGTTCTCTACCTCTGTCTCTATTTCTTCCCTGCAAACCAGTTCATCTGTACCAGTTTTTAGGTTCCACATATATGCATTAATATACAATATTTGTTTTCCTCTTTCTGACTGACTTCATTCTGTATGACAGTCTCTAGATCCATCGATGTCTCTACAAATGACCCAGTTTCATTCCGTTTTATGGCTGAGTAATATTCCATTTTATACATGTACCACATCTTTATCCATTCATCTGTCTGTGGGCATTTAGGTTGCTTCCATTACCTGGCTATTGTAAATAGTGCTGCAATGAACATTGTGGTGAATGTGCCTTTTTGATTTATGGTGTTCTTTGGGTATATGCCCAGAAGTGGGATTGCTGGATCAGATGGTAATTCTATTTCTAGTTTTTTTTTTTTAACGAAACTCCATACTGTTCTCCATAGTGACTGTATCAATTTACATTCCCACCAATAGTGGGAGAGGGCTCCTTTTGTCCACACCCTCCCCAGAATTTGTTGTCTGTAGATTTTCTGATGATGCCGATTCTAACAGTGTGAGGTGATACCTCATTGTAGTTTTGATTTGCATTTCTCTAATAATTAGTGCTGTTGAGCAGCTTTTCATGTGCGTCTTGGCCATCTCTGTGTCTTCTTTGAAGAAACGTATCTTTAGATCTTCTGCCCATTTTTGTATTGGGTTGTTTGTTTTTTTTAATATTAAGCTGCATGAGCTGTTTATATATATTGGAGATTAAACCTTTGTCCATTGATTCGTTTGCAACTTTTCGCCCCTTCTGAGGGATGCCTTTTTCCATTCCCGTTTTTTTAACCAAAAAAGAAAGAAAGAAAAAGAAGCAGAAAACTAATGTGCATAAAATATGCCTTTTGAAATGGTCGTTTTGAAATATGGACGTCCTTTGAATTTTTTGGTCGATATGTGACCCCAGCATTTGTTTTCAGGGCAGGTGTCATTTACGGGCCTGCAATGATTTTGAATATCAACTGACCATTAGCGCTGGGATTAAAGCTGCTGTTGTGTGAAACGGCCACAAGGTGGCAGCAGTTCTCCCTTACCAATTCTGGTTACTAGGGCAAGAGAGCCTCAATGGAAGTCGTGTTCTAGATTGGAATTTAGAATGGAATGTGCCAGGAGAAAGCCCCTCAAGTTTGTCTCCCTACTTCTTGTTCGTGTTTTTAATTTAATTTTTATTTTTTATTACAGCAAGTTTGATTACAATGTTTGGCTTGTTGGAGGTGTGGAAGATGTGGTTGGTTCTTTTACACATATACACATGTCTGTTTTTCCTGGGATCCTTTTCTCATGTACGTTATGACAGAATGTTGAGTAGTCTTTTGGTATTCCGTAGGTCTTTGGTGATTATATATGTCACCTGTGTTTGTATAAGTCTGTTAACCCCGATATCGTAATGAAACCAATCCTCACACCTTTCCATTGGTGAACCATAAGTTTGTTTAATGAATCTCTGATTGCCCTTCTCGGTGGAAATATCTGCCCTGGTATCCATTTTTAGGTAACACCTATAAGTGATATGATATGATATGTGTCTTTCACTTTCTGACTTACTGCAAGTCACGTGATTACCTCTAGACTCATCTACGGTGGTGCAAATGGCATTGTGTTCTTTTTTTCCTTGGCTTCTCTTCTGCCTTAGCGAGGTCCGTTTTCAACAATGTGATTGCCTGAGTGTTGTGGATTAGCTGACCTGGGCAGCCTTACCCTGCCGCCCAGCCCTCCCCAGGTGTGCCTGGTTGAGGTCAATATAAACAGCGCTCCAGGCAGCAATAGCCCCTGAAGCTGTTCCTGACTCCATATTCTCTGCCCCGTCAGCAGTCTCGGGGCGGTGCTGGTGGGAGGGAATGAGGGGCCACAGCTTTGTTGGTGGCCCGGTGTGAGTGGGGTTCTGCTGGCCTTTCTGCAGGAGTTGCCAGGCTGCCACCTGTAAAGAAGAGGATGTGTCACCCATACCTTCCGCTGGAATTTCTCTCCGGACAGAGGTGAGGAAGGAAAAAAGCAGTGGGGGCCGGGACAGGTGGGGTATCTCAGGCAGGACAATGGAAAGCTTCCGGAAGAGCGCCCGGGGGCAGGACCACCCTGGCTGGCCTGCAGGCACCAAGTTGGCCTGCGTGCTGTTGCTGGTGTGGCTCCATGGCCCTTCCTCTAGTCTTTCAAGCCCTTGTACATATTCAGGTGTTTTACCTGGGAAGGGTGGGAACAGTTCAGCAGCAGCTGGCCTGGGGCTCAGCTCACCTTTATTCAGAGATGCCTCTGCACGATCCCCCAGCTTTGCAATGAGGACGCTCCTTGCGTGGGGTGTGGGTTGCTGGCTGTATGGGAGATGATTCCCCACCTCAGACCCATTTCAGAATTGTTTACCGCTGGAGCAAGTGCCCTGATAGGGTTTTCCTCTGTATAACTGGTGGGTTCAGGTTTTTTTTTTTCTTTTATGGTTCAAGTTAGATTTTATTCCTCTTTTATGTATTTATAGATATAAGCATGGAAATAATTCATTCCTGTAAATACATCTGTGTGAAGGGAAGAACTTTTTTCTGTATTATTTTTAAATATTATTTTTTTTAATTTTGAAATTTAATTTTATTTATTTTTTTATACAGCAGGTTATTATTAGTTATGTATTTTATGCATATACATGTATGCAGGTCAATCCCAATCTCCCAACTCATCCCACCACCACCACACCATGGCTTCCCACACTTGGTGTCCATACGTTTGTTCTCTACCTCTGTCTCTATTTCTTCCCTGCAAACCAGTTCATCTGTACCAGTTTTTAGGTTCCACATATATGCATTAATATACAATATTTGTTTTCCTCTTTCTGACTGACTTCATTCTGTATGACAGTCTCTAGATCCATCGATGTCTCTACAAATGACCCAGTTTCATTCCGTTTTATGGCTGAGTAATATTCCATTTTATACATGTACCACATCTTTATCCATTCATCTGTCTGTGGGCATTTAGGTTGCTTCCATTACCTGGCTATTGTAAATAGTGCTGCAATGAACATTGTGGTGAATGTGCCTTTTTGATTTATGGTGTTCTTTGGGTATATGCCCAGAAGTGGGATTGCTGGATCAGATGGTAATTCTATTTCTAGTTTTTTTTTTTTAACGAAACTCCATACTGTTCTCCATAGTGACTGTATCAATTTACATTCCCACCAATAGTGGGAGAGGGCTCCTTTTGTCCACACCCTCCCCAGAATTTGTTGTCTGTAGATTTTCTGATGATGCCGATTCTAACAGTGTGAGGTGATACCTCATTGTAGTTTTGATTTGCATTTCTCTAATAATTAGTGCTGTTGAGCAGCTTTTCATGTGCGTCTTGGCCATCTCTGTGTCTTCTTTGAAGAAACGTATCTTTAGATCTTCTGCCCATTTTTGTATTGGGTTGTTTGTTTTTTTTAATATTAAGCTGCATGAGCTGTTTATATATATTGGAGATTAAACCTTTGTCCATTGATTCGTTTGCAACTTTTCGCCCCTTCTGAGGGATGCCTTTTTCCATTCCCGTTTTTTTAACCAAAAAAGAAAGAAAGAAAAAGAAGCAGAAAACTAATGTGCATAAAATATGCCTTTTGAAATGGTCGTTTTGAAATATGGACGTCCTTTGAATTTTTTGGTCGATATGTGACCCCAGCATTTGTTTTCAGGGCAGGTGTCATTTACGGGCCTGCAATGATTTTGAATATCAACTGACCATTAGCGCTGGGATTAAAGCTGCTGTTGTGTGAAACGGCCACAAGGTGGCAGCAGTTCTCCCTTACCAATTCTGGTTACTAGGGCAAGAGAGCCTCAATGGAAGTCGTGTTCTAGATTGGAATTTAGAATGGAATGTGCCAGGAGAAAGCCCCTCAAGTTTGTCTCCCTACTTCTTGTTCGTGTTTTTAATTTAATTTTTATTTTTTATTACAGCAAGTTTGATTACAATGTTTGGCTTGTTGGAGGTGTGGAAGATGTGGTTGGTTCTTTTACACATATACACATGTCTGTTTTTCCTGGGATCCTTTTCTCATGTACGTTATGACAGAATGTTGAGTAGTCTTTTGGTATTCCGTAGGTCTTTGGTGATTATATATGTCACCTGTGTTTGTATAAGTCTGTTAACCCCGATATCGTAATGAAACCAATCCTCACACCTTTCCATTGGTGAACCATAAGTTTGTTTAATGAATCTCTGATTGCCCTTCTCGGTGGAAATATCTGCCCTGGTATCCATTTTTAGGTAACACCTATAAGTGATATGATATGATATGTGTCTTTCACTTTCTGACTTACTGCAAGTCACGTGATTACCTCTAGACTCATCTACGGTGGTGCAAATGGCATTGTGTTCTTTTTTTCCTTGGCTTCTCTTCTGCCTTAGCGAGGTCCGTTTTCAACAATGTGATTGCCTGAGTGTTGTGGATTAGCTGACCTGGGCAGCCTTACCCTGCCGCCCAGCCCTCCCCAGGTGTGCCTGGTTGAGGTCAATATAAACAGCGCTCCAGGCAGCAATAGCCCCTGAAGCTGTTCCTGACTCCATATTCTCTGCCCCGTCAGCAGTCTCGGGGCGGTGCTGGTGGGAGGGAATGAGGGGCCACAGCTTTGTTGGTGGCCCGGTGTGAGTGGGGTTCTGCTGGCCTTTCTGCAGGAGTTGCCAGGCTGCCACCTGTAAAGAAGAGGATGTGTCACCCATACCTTCCGCTGGAATTTCTCTCCGGACAGAGGTGAGGAAGGAAAAAAGCAGTGGGGGCCGGGACAGGTGGGGTATCTCAGGCAGGACAATGGAAAGCTTCCGGAAGAGCGCCCGGGGGCAGGACCACCCTGGCTGGCCTGCAGGCACCAAGTTGGCCTGCGTGCTGTTGCTGGTGTGGCTCCATGGCCCTTCCTCTAGTCTTTCAAGCCCTTGTACATATTCAGGTGTTTTACCTGGGAAGGGTGGGAACAGTTCAGCAGCAGCTGGCCTGGGGCTCAGCTCACCTTTATTCAGAGATGCCTCTGCACGATCCCCCAGCTTTGCAATGAGGACGCTCCTTGCGTGGGGTGTGGGTTGCTGGCTGTATGGGAGATGATTCCCCACCTCAGACCCATTTCAGAATTGTTTACCGCTGGAGCAAGTGCCCTGATAGGGTTTTCCTCTGTATAACTGGTGGGTTCAGGTTTTTTTTTTTCTTTTATGGTTCAAGTTAGATTTTATTCCTCTTTTATGTATTTATAGATATAAGCATGGAAATAATTCATTCCTGTAAATACATCTGTGTGAAGGGAAGAACTTTTTTCTGTATTATTTTTAAATATTATTTTTTTTAATTTTGAAATTTAATTTTATTTATTTTTTTATACAGCAGGTTATTATTAGTTATGTATTTTATGCATATACATGTATGCAGGTCAATCCCAATCTCCCAACTCATCCCACCACCACCACACCATGGCTTCCCACACTTGGTGTCCATACGTTTGTTCTCTACCTCTGTCTCTATTTCTTCCCTGCAAACCAGTTCATCTGTACCAGTTTTTAGGTTCCACATATATGCATTAATATACAATATTTGTTTTCCTCTTTCTGACTGACTTCATTCTGTATGACAGTCTCTAGATCCATCGATGTCTCTACAAATGACCCAGTTTCATTCCGTTTTATGGCTGAGTAATATTCCATTTTATACATGTACCACATCTTTATCCATTCATCTGTCTGTGGGCATTTAGGTTGCTTCCATTACCTGGCTATTGTAAATAGTGCTGCAATGAACATTGTGGTGAATGTGCCTTTTTGATTTATGGTGTTCTTTGGGTATATGCCCAGAAGTGGGATTGCTGGATCAGATGGTAATTCTATTTCTAGTTTTTTTTTTTAACGAAACTCCATACTGTTCTCCATAGTGACTGTATCAATTTACATTCCCACCAATAGTGGGAGAGGGCTCCTTTTGTCCACACCCTCCCCAGAATTTGTTGTCTGTAGATTTTCTGATGATGCCGATTCTAACAGTGTGAGGTGATACCTCATTGTAGTTTTGATTTGCATTTCTCTAATAATTAGTGCTGTTGAGCAGCTTTTCATGTGCGTCTTGGCCATCTCTGTGTCTTCTTTGAAGAAACGTATCTTTAGATCTTCTGCCCATTTTTGTATTGGGTTGTTTGTTTTTTTTAATATTAAGCTGCATGAGCTGTTTATATATATTGGAGATTAAACCTTTGTCCATTGATTCGTTTGCAACTTTTCGCCCCTTCTGAGGGATGCCTTTTTCCATTCCCGTTTTTTTAACCAAAAAAGAAAGAAAGAAAAAGAAGCAGAAAACTAATGTGCATAAAATATGCCTTTTGAAATGGTCGTTTTGAAATATGGACGTCCTTTGAAATTTTTGGTCGATATGTGACCCCAGCATTTGTTTTCAGGGCAGGTGTCATTTACGGGCCTGCAATGATTTTGAATATCAACTGACCATTAGCGCTGGGATTAAAGCTGCTGTTGTGTGAAACGGCCACAAGGTGGCAGCAGTTCTCCCTTACCAATTCTGGTTACTAGGGCAAGAGAGCCTCAATGGAAGTCGTGTTCTAGATTGGAATTTAGAATGGAATGTGCCAGGAGAAAGCCCCTCAAGTTTGTCTCCCTACTTCTTGTTCGTGTTTTTAATTTAATTTTTATTTTTTATTACAGCAAGTTTGATTACAATGTTTGGCTTGTTGGAGGTGTGGAAGATGTGGTTGGTTCTTTTACACATATACACATGTCTGTTTTTCCTGGGATCCTTTTCTCATGTACGTTATGACAGAATGTTGAGTAGTCTTTTGGTATTCCGTAGGTCTTTGGTGATTATATATGTCACCTGTGTTTGTATAAGTCTGTTAACCCCGATATCGTAATGAAACCAATCCTCACACCTTTCCATTGGTGAACCATAAGTTTGTTTAATGAATCTCTGATTGCCCTTCTCGGTGGAAATATCTGCCCTGGTATCCATTTTTAGGTAACACCTATAAGTGATATGATATGATATGTGTCTTTCACTTTCTGACTTACTGCAAGTCACGTGATTACCTCTAGACTCATCTACGGTGGTGCAAATGGCATTGTGTTCTTTTTTTCCTTGGCTTCTCTTCTGCCTTAGCGAGGTCCGTTTTCAACAATGTGATTGCCTGAGTGTTGTGGATTAGCTGACCTGGGCAGCCTTACCCTGCCGCCCAGCCCTCCCCAGGTGTGCCTGGTTGAGGTCAATATAAACAGCGCTCCAGGCAGCAATAGCCCCTGAAGCTGTTCCTGACTCCATATTCTCTGCCCCGTCAGCAGCTCGGGGCGGTGCTGGTGGGAGGGAATGAGGGGCCACAGCTTTGTTGGTGGCCCGGTGTGAGTGGGGTTCTGCTGGCCTTTCTGCAGGAGTTGCCAGGCTGCCACCTGTAAAGAAGAGGATGTGTCACCCATACCTTCCGCTGGAATTTCTCTCCGGACAGAGGTGAGGAAGGAAAAAAGCAGTGGGGGCCGGGACAGGTGGGGTATCTCAGGCAGGACAATGGAAAGCTTCCGGAAGAGCGCCCGGGGGCAGGACCACCCTGGCTGGCCTGCAGGCACCAAGTTGGCCTGCGTGCTGTTGCTGGTGTGGCTCCATGGCCCTTCCTCTAGTCTTTCAAGCCCTTGTACATATTCAGGTGTTTTACCTGGGAAGGGTGGGAACAGTTCAGCAGCAGCTGGCCTGGGGCTCAGCTCACCTTTATTCAGAGATGCCTCTGCACGATCCCCCAGCTTTGCAATGAGGACGCTCCTTGCGTGGGGTGTGGGTTGCTGGCTGTATGGGAGATGATTCCCCACCTCAGACCCATTTCAGAATTGTTTACCGCTGGAGCAAGTGCCCTGATAGGGTTTTCCTCTGTATAACTGGTGGGTTCAGGTTTTTTTTTTTCTTTTATGGTTCAAGTTAGATTTTATTCCTCTTTTATGTATTTATAGATATAAGCATGGAAATAATTCATTCCTGTAAATACATCTGTGTGAAGGGAAGAACTTTTTTCTGTATTATTTTTAAATATTATTTTTTTTAATTTTGAAATTTAATTTTATTTATTTTTTTATACAGCAGGTTATTATTAGTTATGTATTTTATGCATATACATGTATGCAGGTCAATCCCAATCTCCCAACTCATCCCACCACCACCACACCATGGCTTCCCACACTTGGTGTCCATACGTTTGTTCTCTACCTCTGTCTCTATTTCTTCCCTGCAAACCAGTTCATCTGTACCAGTTTTTAGGTTCCACATATATGCATTAATATACAATATTTGTTTTCCTCTTTCTGACTGACTTCATTCTGTATGACAGTCTCTAGATCCATCGATGTCTCTACAAATGACCCAGTTTCATTCCGTTTTATGGCTGAGTAATATTCCATTTTATACATGTACCACATCTTTATCCATTCATCTGTCTGTGGGCATTTAGGTTGCTTCCATTACCTGGCTATTGTAAATAGTGCTGCAATGAACATTGTGGTGAATGTGCCTTTTTGATTTATGGTGTTCTTTGGGTATATGCCCAGAAGTGGGATTGCTGGATCAGATGGTAATTCTATTTCTAGTTTTTTTTTTTAACGAAACTCCATACTGTTCTCCATAGTGACTGTATCAATTTACATTCCCACCAATAGTGGGAGAGGGCTCCTTTTGTCCACACCCTCCCCAGAATTTGTTGTCTGTAGATTTTCTGATGATGCCGATTCTAACAGTGTGAGGTGATACCTCATTGTAGTTTTGATTTGCATTTCTCTAATAATTAGTGCTGTTGAGCAGCTTTTCATGTGCGTCTTGGCCATCTCTGTGTCTTCTTTGAAGAAACGTATCTTTAGATCTTCTGCCCATTTTTGTATTGGGTTGTTTGTTTTTTTTAATATTAAGCTGCATGAGCTGTTTATATATATTGGAGATTAAACCTTTGTCCATTGATTCGTTTGCAACTTTTCGCCCCTTCTGAGGGATGCCTTTTTCCATTCCCGTTTTTTTAACCAAAAAGGAAAGAAAGAAAAAGAAGCAGAAAACTAATGTGCATAAAATATGCCTTTTGAAATGGTCGTTTTGAAATATGGACGTCCTTTGAAATTTTTGGTCGATATGTGACCCCAGCATTTGTTTTCAGGGCAGGTGTCATTTACGGGCCTGCAATGATTTTGAATATCAACTGACCATTAGCGCTGGGATTAAAGCTGCTGTTGTGTGAAACGGCCACAAGGTGGCAGCAGTTCTCCCTTACCAATTCTGGTTACTAGGGCAAGAGAGCCTCAATGGAAGTCGTGTTCTAGATTGGAATTTAGAATGGAATGTGCCAGGAGAAAGCCCCTCAAGTTTGTCTCCCTACTTCTTGTTCGTGTTTTTAATTTAATTTTTATTTTTTATTACAGCAAGTTTGATTACAATGTTTGGCTTGTTGGAGGTGTGGAAGATGTGGCTGGTTCTTTTACACATATACACATGTCTGTTTTTCCTGGGATCCTTTTCTCATGTACGTTATGACAGAATGTTGAGTAGTCTTTTGGTATTCCGTAGGTCTTTGGTGATTATATATGTCACCTGTGTTTGTATAAGTCTGTTAACCCCGATATCGTAATGAAACCAATCCTCACACCTTTCCATTGGTGAACCATAAGTTTGTTTAATGAATCTCTGATTGCCCTTCTCGGTGGAAATATCTGCCCTGGTATCCATTTTTAGGTAACACCTATAAGTGATATGATATGATATGTGTCTTTCACTTTCTGACTTACTGCAAGTCACGTGATTACCTCTAGACTCATCTACGGTGGTGCAAATGGCATTGTGTTCTTTTTTTCCTTGGCTTCTCTTCTGCCTTAGCGAGGTCCGTTTTCAACAATGTGATTGCCTGAGTGTTGTGGATTAGCTGACCTGGGCAGCCTTACCCTGCCGCCCAGCCCTCCCCAGGTGTGCCTGGTTGAGGTCAATATAAACAGCGCTCCAGGCAGCAATAGCCCCTGAAGCTGTTCCTGACTCCATATTCTCTGCCCCGTCAGCAGTCTCGGGGCGGTGCTGGTGGGAGGGAATGAGGGGCCACAGCTTTGTTGGTGGCCCGGTGTGAGTGGGGTTCTGCTGGCCTTTCTGCAGGAGTTGCCAGGCTGCCACCTGTAAAGAAGAGGATGTGTCACCCATACCTTCCGCTGGAATTTCTCTCCGGACAGAGGTGAGGAAGGAAAAAAGCAGTGGGGGCCGGGACAGGTGGGGTATCTCAGGCAGGACAATGGAAAGCTTCCGGAAGAGCGCCCGGGGGCAGGACCACCCTGGCTGGCCTGCAGGCACCAAGTTGGCCTGCGTGCTGTTGCTGGTGTGGCTCCATGGCCCTTCCTCTAGTCTTTCAAGCCCTTGTACATATTCAGGTGTTTTACCTGGGAAGGGTGGGAACAGTTCAGCAGCAGCTGGCCTGGGGCTCAGCTCACCTTTATTCAGAGATGCCTCTGCACGATCCCCCAGCTTTGCAATGAGGACGCTCCTTGCGTGGGGTGTGGGTTGCTGGCTGTATGGGAGATGATTCCCCACCTCAGACCCATTTCAGAATTGTTTACCGCTGGAGCAAGTGCCCTGATAGGGTTTTCCTCTGTATAACTGGTGGGTTCAGGTTTTTTTTTTTCTTTTATGGTTCAAGTTAGATTTTATTCCTCTTTTATGTATTTATAGATATAAGCATGGAAATAATTCATTCCTGTAAATACATCTGTGTGAAGGGAAGAACTTTTTTCTGTATTATTTTTAAATATTATTTTTTTTAATTTTGAAATTTAATTTTATTTATTTTTTTATACAGCAGGTTATTATTAGTTATGTATTTTATGCATATACATGTATGCAGGTCAATCCCAATCTCCCAACTCATCCCACCACCACCACACCATGGCTTCCCACACTTGGTGTCCATACGTTTGTTCTCTACCTCTGTCTCTATTTCTTCCCTGCAAACCAGTTCATCTGTACCAGTTTTTAGGTTCCACATATATGCATTAATATACAATATTTGTTTTCCTCTTTCTGACTGACTTCATTCTGTATGACAGTCTCTAGATCCATCGATGTCTCTACAAATGACCCAGTTTCATTCCGTTTTATGGCTGAGTAATATTCCATTTTATACATGTACCACATCTTTATCCATTCATCTGTCTGTGGGCATTTAGGTTGCTTCCATTACCTGGCTATTGTAAATAGTGCTGCAATGAACATTGTGGTGAATGTGCCTTTTTGATTTATGGTGTTCTTTGGGTATATGCCCAGAAGTGGGATTGCTGGATCAGATGGTAATTCTATTTCTAGTTTTTTTTTTTAACGAAACTCCATACTGTTCTCCATAGTGACTGTATCAATTTACATTCCCACCAATAGTGGGAGAGGGCTCCTTTTGTCCACACCCTCCCCAGAATTTGTTGTCTGTAGATTTTCTGATGATGCCGATTCTAACAGTGTGAGGTGATACCTCATTGTAGTTTTGATTTGCATTTCTCTAATAATTAGTGCTGTTGAGCAGCTTTTCATGTGCGTCTTGGCCATCTCTGTGTCTTCTTTGAAGAAACGTATCTTTAGATCTTCTGCCCATTTTTGTATTGGGTTGTTTGTTTTTTTTAATATTAAGCTGCATGAGCTGTTTATATATATTGGAGATTAAACCTTTGTCCATTGATTCGTTTGCAACTTTTCGCCCCTTCTGAGGGATGCCTTTTTCCATTCCCGTTTTTTTAACCAAAAAGGAAAGAAAGAAAAAGAAGCAGAAAACTAATGTGCATAAAATATGCCTTTTGAAATGGTCGTTTTGAAATATGGACGTCCTTTGAAATTTTTGGTCGATATGTGACCCCAGCATTTGTTTTCAGGGCAGGTGTCATTTACGGGCCTGCAATGATTTTGAATATCAACTGACCATTAGCGCTGGGATTAAAGCTGCTGTTGTGTGAAACGGCCACAAGGTGGCAGCAGTTCTCCCTTACCAATTCTGGTTACTAGGGCAAGAGAGCCTCAATGGAAGTCGTGTTCTAGATTGGAATTTAGAATGGAATGTGCCAGGAGAAAGCCCCTCAAGTTTGTCTCCCTACTTCTTGTTCGTGTTTTTAATTTAATTTTTATTTTTTATTACAGCAAGTTTGATTACAATGTTTGGCTTGTTGGAGGTGTGGAAGATGTGGTTGGTTCTTTTACACATATACACATGTCTGTTTTTCCTGGGATCCTTTTCTCATGTACGTTATGACAGAATGTTGAGTAGTCTTTTGGTATTCCGTAGGTCTTTGGTGATTATATATGTCACCTGTGTTTGTATAAGTCTGTTAACCCCGATATCGTAATGAAACCAATCCTCACACCTTTCCATTGGTGAACCATAAGTTTGTTTAATGAATCTCTGATTGCCCTTCTCGGTGGAAATATCTGCCCTGGTATCCATTTTTAGGTAACACCTATAAGTGATATGATATGATATGTGTCTTTCACTTTCTGACTTACTGCAAGTCACGTGATTACCTCTAGACTCATCTACGGTGGTGCAAATGGCATTGTGTTCTTTTTTTCCTTGGCTTCTCTTCTGCCTTAGCGAGGTCCGTTTTCAACAATGTGATTGCCTGAGTGTTGTGGATTAGCTGACCTGGGCAGCCTTACCCTGCCGCCCAGCCCTCCCCAGGTGTGCCTGGTTGAGGTCAATATAAACAGCGCTCCAGGCAGCAATAGCCCCTGAAGCTGTTCCTGACTCCATATTCTCTGCCCCGTCAGCAGTCTCGGGGCGGTGCTGGTGGGAGGGAATGAGGGGCCACAGCTTTGTTGGTGGCCCGGTGTGAGTGGGGTTCTGCTGGCCTTTCTGCAGGAGTTGCCAGGCTGCCACCTGTAAAGAAGAGGATGTGTCACCCATACCTTCCGCTGGAATTTCTCTCCGGACAGAGGTGAGGAAGGAAAAAAGCAGTGGGGGCCGGGACAGGTGGGGTATCTCAGGCAGGACAATGGAAAGCTTCCGGAAGAGCGCCCGGGGGCAGGACCACCCTGGCTGGCCTGCAGGCACCAAGTTGGCCTGCGTGCTGTTGCTGGTGTGGCTCCATGGCCCTTCCTCTAGTCTTTCAAGCCCTTGTACATATTCAGGTGTTTTACCTGGGAAGGGTGGGAACAGTTCAGCAGCAGCTGGCCTGGGGCTCAGCTCACCTTTATTCAGAGATGCCTCTGCACGATCCCCCAGCTTTGCAATGAGGACGCTCCTTGCGTGGGGTGTGGGTTGCTGGCTGTATGGGAGATGATTCCCCACCTCAGACCCATTTCAGAATTGTTTACCGCTGGAGCAAGTGCCCTGATAGGGTTTTCCTCTGTATAACTGGTGGGTTCAGGTTTTTTTTTTTCTTTTATGGTTCAAGTTAGATTTTATTCCTCTTTTATGTATTTATAGATATAAGCATGGAAATAATTCATTCCTGTAAATACATCTGTGTGAAGGGAAGAACTTTTTTCTGTATTATTTTTAAATATTATTTTTTTTAATTTTGAAATTTAATTTTATTTATTTTTTTATACAGCAGGTTATTATTAGTTATGTATTTTATGCATATACATGTATGCAGGTCAATCCCAATCTCCCAACTCATCCCACCACCACCACACCATGGCTTCCCACACTTGGTGTCCATACGTTTGTTCTCTACCTCTGTCTCTATTTCTTCCCTGCAAACCAGTTCATCTGTACCAGTTTTTAGGTTCCACATATATGCATTAATATACAATATTTGTTTTCCTCTTTCTGACTGACTTCATTCTGTATGACAGTCTCTAGATCCATCGATGTCTCTACAAATGACCCAGTTTCATTCCGTTTTATGGCTGAGTAATATTCCATTTTATACATGTACCACATCTTTATCCATTCATCTGTCTGTGGGCATTTAGGTTGCTTCCATTACCTGGCTATTGTAAATAGTGCTGCAATGAACATTGTGGTGAATGTGCCTTTTTGATTTATGGTGTTCTTTGGGTATATGCCCAGAAGTGGGATTGCTGGATCAGATGGTAAGTCTATTTCTAGTTTTTTTTTTTTTTAACGAAACTCCATACTGTTCTCCATAGTGACTGTATCAATTTACATTCCCACCAATAGTGGAAGAGGGCTCCTTTTGTCCACACCCTCCCCAGAATTTGTTGTCTGTAGATTTTCTGATGATGCCGATTCTAACAGTGTGAGGTGATACCTCATTGTAGTTTTGATTTGCATTTCTCTAATAATTAGTGCTGTTGAGCAGCTTTTCATGTGCGTCTTGGCCATCTCTGTGTCTTCTTTGAAGAAACGTATCTTTAGATCTTCTGCCCATTTTTGTATTGGGTTGTTTGTTTTTTTTAATATTAAGCTGCATGAGCTGTTTATATATATTGGAGATTAAACCTTTGTCCATTGATTCGTTTGCAACTTTTCGCCCCTTCTGAGGGATGCCTTTTTCCATTCCCGTTTTTTTAACCAAAAAGGAAAGAAAGAAAAAGAAGCAGAAAACTAATGTGCATAAAATATGCCTTTTGAAATGGTCGTTTTGAAATATGGACGTCCTTTGAAATTTTTGGTCGATATGTGACCCCAGCATTTGTTTTCAGGGCAGGTGTCATTTACGGGCCTGCAATGATTTTGAATATCAACTGACCATTAGCGCTGGGATTAAAGCTGCTGTTGTGTGAAACGGCCACAAGGTGGCAGCAGTTCTCCCTTACCAATTCTGGTTACTAGGGCAAGAGAGCCTCAATGGAAGTCGTGTTCTAGATTGGAATTTAGAATGGAATGTGCCAGGAGAAAGCCCCTCAAGTTTGTCTCCCTACTTCTTGTTCGTGTTTTTAATTTAATTTTTATTTTTTATTACAGCAAGTTTGATTACAATGTTTGGCTTGTTGGAGGTGTGGAAGATGTGGTTGGTTCTTTTACACATATACACATGTCTGTTTTTCCTGGGATCCTTTTCTCATGTACGTTATGACAGAATGTTGAGTAGTCTTTTGGTATTCCGTAGGTCTTTGGTGATTATATATGTCACCTGTGTTTGTATAAGTCTGTTAACCCCGATATCGTAATGAAACCAATCCTCACACCTTTCCATTGGTGAACCATAAGTTTGTTTAATGAATCTCTGATTGCCCTTCTCGGTGGAAATATCTGCCCTGGTATCCATTTTTAGGTAACACCTATAAGTGATATGATATGATATGTGTCTTTCACTTTCTGACTTACTGCAAGTCACGTGATTACCTCTAGACTCATCTACGGTGGTGCAAATGGCATTGTGTTCTTTTTTTCCTTGGCTTCTCTTCTGCCTTAGCGAGGTCCGTTTTCAACAATGTGATTGCCTGAGTGTTGTGGATTAGCTGACCTGGGCAGCCTTACCCTGCCGCCCAGCCCTCCCCAGGTGTGCCTGGTTGAGGTCAATATAAACAGCGCTCCAGGCAGCAATAGCCCCTGAAGCTGTTCCTGACTCCATATTCTCTGCCCCGTCAGCAGTCTCGGGGCGGTGCTGGTGGGAGGGAATGAGGGGCCACAGCTTTGTTGGTGGCCCGGTGTGAGTGGGGTTCTGCTGGCCTTTCTGCAGGAGTTGCCAGGCTGCCACCTGTAAAGAAGAGGATGTGTCACCCATACCTTCCGCTGGAATTTCTCTCCGGACAGAGGTGAGGAAGGAAAAAAGCAGTGGGGGCCGGGACAGGTGGGGTATCTCAGGCAGGACAATGGAAAGCTTCCGGAAGAGCGCCCGGGGGCAGGACCACCCTGGCTGGCCTGCAGGCACCAAGTTGGCCTGCGTGCTGTTGCTGGTGTGGCTCCATGGCCCTTCCTCTAGTCTTTCAAGCCCTTGTACATATTCAGGTGTTTTACCTGGGAAGGGTGGGAACAGTTCAGCAGCAGCTGGCCTGGGGCTCAGCTCACCTTTATTCAGAGATGCCTCTGCACGATCCCCCAGCTTTGCAATGAGGACGCTCCTTGCGTGGGGTGTGGGTTGCTGGCTGTATGGGAGATGATTCCCCACCTCAGACCCATTTCAGAATTGTTTACCGCTGGAGCAAGTGCCCTGATAGGGTTTTCCTCTGTATAACTGGTGGGTTCAGGTTTTTTTTTTTCTTTTATGGTTCAAGTTAGATTTTATTCCTCTTTTATGTATTTATAGATATAAGCATGGAAATAATTCATTCCTGTAAATACATCTGTGTGAAGGGAAGAACTTTTTTCTGTATTATTTTTAAATATTATTTTTTTTAATTTTGAAATTTAATTTTATTTATTTTTTTATACAGCAGGTTATTATTAGTTATGTATTTTATGCATATACATGTATGCAGGTCAATCCCAATCTCCCAACTCATCCCACCACCACCACACCATGGCTTCCCACACTTGGTGTCCATACGTTTGTTCTCTACCTCTGTCTCTATTTCTTCCCTGCAAACCAGTTCATCTGTACCAGTTTTTAGGTTCCACATATATGCATTAATATACAATATTTGTTTTCCTCTTTCTGACTGACTTCATTCTGTATGACAGTCTCTAGATCCATCGATGTCTCTACAAATGACCCAGTTTCATTCCGTTTTATGGCTGAGTAATATTCCATTTTATACATGTACCACATCTTTATCCATTCATCTGTCTGTGGGCATTTAGGTTGCTTCCATTACCTGGCTATTGTAAATAGTGCTGCAATGAACATTGTGGTGAATGTGCCTTTTTGATTTATGGTGTTCTTTGGGTATATGCCCAGAAGTGGGATTGCTGGATCAGATGGTAAGTCTATTTCTAGTTTTTTTTTTTTTTAACGAAACTCCATACTGTTCTCCATAGTGACTGTATCAATTTACATTCCCACCAATAGTGGAAGAGGGCTCCTTTTGTCCACACCCTCCCCAGAATTTGTTGTCTGTAGATTTTCTGATGATGCCGATTCTAACAGTGTGAGGTGATACCTCATTGTAGTTTTGATTTGCATTTCTCTAATAATTAGTGCTGTTGAGCAGCTTTTCATGTGCGTCTTGGCCATCTCTGTGTCTTCTTTGAAGAAACGTATCTTTAGATCTTCTGCCCATTTTTGTATTGGGTTGTTTGTTTTTTTTAATATTAAGCTGCATGAGCTGTTTATATATATTGGAGATTAAACCTTTGTCCATTGATTCGTTTGCAACTTTTCGCCCCTTCTGAGGGATGCCTTTTTCCATTCCCGTTTTTTTAACCAAAAAGGAAAGAAAGAAAAAGAAGCAGAAAACTAATGTGCATAAAATATGCCTTTTGAAATGGTCGTTTTGAAATATGGACGTCCTTTGAAATTTTTGGTCGATATGTGACCCCAGCATTTGTTTTCAGGGCAGGTGTCATTTACGGGCCTGCAATGATTTTGAATATCAACTGACCATTAGCGCTGGGATTAAAGCTGCTGTTGTGTGAAACGGCCACAAGGTGGCAGCAGTTCTCCCTTACCAATTCTGGTTACTAGGGCAAGAGAGCCTCAATGGAAGTCGTGTTCTAGATTGGAATTTAGAATGGAATGTGCCAGGAGAAAGCCCCTCAAGTTTGTCTCCCTACTTCTTGTTCGTGTTTTTAATTTAATTTTTATTTTTTATTACAGCAAGTTTGATTACAATGTTTGGCTTGTTGGAGGTGTGGAAGATGTGGTTGGTTCTTTTACACATATACACATGTCTGTTTTTCCTGGGATCCTTTTCTCATGTACGTTATGACAGAATGTTGAGTAGTCTTTTGGTATTCCGTAGGTCTTTGGTGATTATATATGTCACCTGTGTTTGTATAAGTCTGTTAACCCCGATATCGTAATGAAACCAATCCTCACACCTTTCCATTGGTGAACCATAAGTTTGTTTAATGAATCTCTGATTGCCCTTCTCGGTGGAAATATCTGCCCTGGTATCCATTTTTAGGTAACACCTATAAGTGATATGATATGATATGTGTCTTTCACTTTCTGACTTACTGCAAGTCACGTGATTACCTCTAGACTCATCTACGGTGGTGCAAATGGCATTGTGTTCTTTTTTTCCTTGGCTTCTCTTCTGCCTTAGCGAGGTCCGTTTTCAACAATGTGATTGCCTGAGTGTTGTGGATTAGCTGACCTGGGCAGCCTTACCCTGCCGCCCAGCCCTCCCCAGGTGTGCCTGGTTGAGGTCAATATAAACAGCGCTCCAGGCAGCAATAGCCCCTGAAGCTGTTCCTGACTCCATATTCTCTGCCCCGTCAGCAGTCTCGGGGCGGTGCTGGTGGGAGGGAATGAGGGGCCACAGCTTTGTTGGTGGCCCGGTGTGAGTGGGGTTCTGCTGGCCTTTCTGCAGGAGTTGCCAGGCTGCCACCTGTAAAGAAGAGGATGTGTCACCCATACCTTCCGCTGGAATTTCTCTCCGGACAGAGGTGAGGAAGGAAAAAAGCAGTGGGGGCCGGGACAGGTGGGGTATCTCAGGCAGGACAATGGAAAGCTTCCGGAAGAGCGCCCGGGGGCAGGACCACCCTGGCTGGCCTGCAGGCACCAAGTTGGCCTGCGTGCTGTTGCTGGTGTGGCTCCATGGCCCTTCCTCTAGTCTTTCAAGCCCTTGTACATATTCAGGTGTTTTACCTGGGAAGGGTGGGAACAGTTCAGCAGCAGCTGGCCTGGGGCTCAGCTCACCTTTATTCAGAGATGCCTCTGCACGATCCCCCAGCTTTGCAATGAGGACGCTCCTTGCGTGGGGTGTGGGTTGCTGGCTGTATGGGAGATGATTCCCCACCTCAGACCCATTTCAGAATTGTTTACCGCTGGAGCAAGTGCCCTGATAGGGTTTTCCTCTGTATAACTGGTGGGTTCAGGTTTTTTTTTTTCTTTTATGGTTCAAGTTAGATTTTATTCCTCTTTTATGTATTTATAGATATAAGCATGGAAATAATTCATTCCTGTAAATACATCTGTGTGAAGGGAAGAACTTTTTTCTGTATTATTTTTAAATATTATTTTTTTTAATTTTGAAATTTAATTTTATTTATTTTTTTATACAGCAGGTTATTATTAGTTATGTATTTTATGCATATACATGTATGCAGGTCAATCCCAATCTCCCAACTCATCCCACCACCACCACACCATGGCTTCCCACACTTGGTGTCCATACGTTTGTTCTCTACCTCTGTCTCTATTTCTTCCCTGCAAACCAGTTCATCTGTACCAGTTTTTAGGTTCCACATATATGCATTAATATACAATATTTGTTTTCCTCTTTCTGACTGACTTCATTCTGTATGACAGTCTCTAGATCCATCGATGTCTCTACAAATGACCCAGTTTCATTCCGTTTTATGGCTGAGTAATATTCCATTTTATACATGTACCACATCTTTATCCATTCATCTGTCTGTGGGCATTTAGGTTGCTTCCATTACCTGGCTATTGTAAATAGTGCTGCAATGAACATTGTGGTGAATGTGCCTTTTTGATTTATGGTGTTCTTTGGGTATATGCCCAGAAGTGGGATTGCTGGATCAGATGGTAAGTCTATTTCTAGTTTTTTTTTTTTTTAACGAAACTCCATACTGTTCTCCATAGTGACTGTATCAATTTACATTCCCACCAATAGTGGAAGAGGGCTCCTTTTGTCCACACCCTCCCCAGAATTTGTTGTCTGTAGATTTTCTGATGATGCCGATTCTAACAGTGTGAGGTGATACCTCATTGTAGTTTTGATTTGCATTTCTCTAATAATTAGTGCTGTTGAGCAGCTTTTCATGTGCGTCTTGGCCATCTCTGTGTCTTCTTTGAAGAAACGTATCTTTAGATCTTCTGCCCATTTTTGTATTGGGTTGTTTGTTTTTTTTAATATTAAGCTGCATGAGCTGTTTATATATATTGGAGATTAAACCTTTGTCCATTGATTCGTTTGCAACTTTTCGCCCCTTCTGAGGGATGCCTTTTTCCATTCCCGTTTTTTTAACCAAAAAGGAAAGAAAGAAAAAGAAGCAGAAAACTAATGTGCATAAAATATGCCTTTTGAAATGGTCGTTTTGAAATATGGACGTCCTTTGAAATTTTTGGTCGATATGTGACCCCAGCATTTGTTTTCAGGGCAGGTGTCATTTACGGGCCTGCAATGATTTTGAATATCAACTGACCATTAGCGCTGGGATTAAAGCTGCTGTTGTGTGAAACGGCCACAAGGTGGCAGCAGTTCTCCCTTACCAATTCTGGTTACTAGGGCAAGAGAGCCTCAATGGAAGTCGTGTTCTAGATTGGAATTTAGAATGGAATGTGCCAGGAGAAAGCCCCTCAAGTTTGTCTCCCTACTTCTTGTTCGTGTTTTTAATTTAATTTTTATTTTTTATTACAGCAAGTTTGATTACAATGTTTGGCTTGTTGGAGGTGTGGAAGATGTGGTTGGTTCTTTTACACATATACACATGTCTGTTTTTCCTGGGATCCTTTTCTCATGTACGTTATGACAGAATGTTGAGTAGTCTTTTGGTATTCCGTAGGTCTTTGGTGATTATATATGTCACCTGTGTTTGTATAAGTCTGTTAACCCCGATATCGTAATGAAACCAATCCTCACACCTTTCCATTGGTGAACCATAAGTTTGTTTAATGAATCTCTGATTGCCCTTCTCGGTGGAAATATCTGCCCTGGTATCCATTTTTAGGTAACACCTATAAGTGATATGATATGATATGTGTCTTTCACTTTCTGACTTACTGCAAGTCACGTGATTACCTCTAGACTCATCTACGGTGGTGCAAATGGCATTGTGTTCTTTTTTTCCTTGGCTTCTCTTCTGCCTTAGCGAGGTCCGTTTTCAACAATGTGATTGCCTGAGTGTTGTGGATTAGCTGACCTGGGCAGCCTTACCCTGCCGCCCAGCCCTCCCCAGGTGTGCCTGGTTGAGGTCAATATAAACAGCGCTCCAGGCAGCAATAGCCCCTGAAGCTGTTCCTGACTCCATATTCTCTGCCCCGTCAGCAGTCTCGGGGCGGTGCTGGTGGGAGGGAATGAGGGGCCACAGCTTTGTTGGTGGCCCGGTGTGAGTGGGGTTCTGCTGGCCTTTCTGCAGGAGTTGCCAGGCTGCCACCTGTAAAGAAGAGGATGTGTCACCCATACCTTCCGCTGGAATTTCTCTCCGGACAGAGGTGAGGAAGGAAAAAAGCAGTGGGGGCCGGGACAGGTGGGGTATCTCAGGCAGGACAATGGAAAGCTTCCGGAAGAGCGCCCGGGGGCAGGACCACCCTGGCTGGCCTGCAGGCACCAAGTTGGCCTGCGTGCTGTTGCTGGTGTGGCTCCATGGCCCTTCCTCTAGTCTTTCAAGCCCTTGTACATATTCAGGTGTTTTACCTGGGAAGGGTGGGAACAGTTCAGCAGCAGCTGGCCTGGGGCTCAGCTCACCTTTATTCAGAGATGCCTCTGCACGATCCCCCAGCTTTGCAATGAGGACGCTCCTTGCGTGGGGTGTGGGTTGCTGGCTGTATGGGAGATGATTCCCCACCTCAGACCCATTTCAGAATTGTTTACCGCTGGAGCAAGTGCCCTGATAGGGTTTTCCTCTGTATAACTGGTGGGTTCAGGTTTTTTTTTTTCTTTTATGGTTCAAGTTAGATTTTATTCCTCTTTTATGTATTTATAGATATAAGCATGGAAATAATTCATTCCTGTAAATACATCTGTGTGAAGGGAAGAACTTTTTTCTGTATTATTTTTAAATATTATTTTTTTTAATTTTGAAATTTAATTTTATTTATTTTTTTATACAGCAGGTTATTATTAGTTATGTATTTTATGCATATACATGTATGCAGGTCAATCCCAATCTCCCAACTCATCCCACCACCACCACACCATGGCTTCCCACACTTGGTGTCCATACGTTTGTTCTCTACCTCTGTCTCTATTTCTTCCCTGCAAACCAGTTCATCTGTACCAGTTTTTAGGTTCCACATATATGCATTAATATACAATATTTGTTTTCCTCTTTCTGACTGACTTCATTCTGTATGACAGTCTCTAGATCCATCGATGTCTCTACAAATGACCCAGTTTCATTCCGTTTTATGGCTGAGTAATATTCCATTTTATACATGTACCACATCTTTATCCATTCATCTGTCTGTGGGCATTTAGGTTGCTTCCATTACCTGGCTATTGTAAATAGTGCTGCAATGAACATTGTGGTGAATGTGCCTTTTTGATTTATGGTGTTCTTTGGGTATATGCCCAGAAGTGGGATTGCTGGATCAGATGGTAAGTCTATTTCTAGTTTTTTTTTTTTTTAACGAAACTCCATACTGTTCTCCATAGTGACTGTATCAATTTACATTCCCACCAATAGTGGAAGAGGGCTCCTTTTGTCCACACCCTCCCCAGAATTTGTTGTCTGTAGATTTTCTGATGATGCCGATTCTAACAGTGTGAGGTGATACCTCATTGTAGTTTTGATTTGCATTTCTCTAATAATTAGTGCTGTTGAGCAGCTTTTCATGTGCGTCTTGGCCATCTCTGTGTCTTCTTTGAAGAAACGTATCTTTAGATCTTCTGCCCATTTTTGTATTGGGTTGTTTGTTTTTTTTAATATTAAGCTGCATGAGCTGTTTATATATATTGGAGATTAAACCTTTGTCCATTGATTCGTTTGCAACTTTTCGCCCCTTCTGAGGGATGCCTTTTTCCATTCCCGTTTTTTTAACCAAAAAGGAAAGAAAGAAAAAGAAGCAGAAAACTAATGTGCATAAAATATGCCTTTTGAAATGGTCGTTTTGAAATATGGACGTCCTTTGAAATTTTTGGTCGATATGTGACCCCAGCATTTGTTTTCAGGGCAGGTGTCATTTACGGGCCTGCAATGATTTTGAATATCAACTGACCATTAGCGCTGGGATTAAAGCTGCTGTTGTGTGAAACGGCCACAAGGTGGCAGCAGTTCTCCCTTACCAATTCTGGTTACTAGGGCAAGAGAGCCTCAATGGAAGTCGTGTTCTAGATTGGAATTTAGAATGGAATGTGCCAGGAGAAAGCCCCTCAAGTTTGTCTCCCTACTTCTTGTTCGTGTTTTTAATTTAATTTTTATTTTTTATTACAGCAAGTTTGATTACAATGTTTGGCTTGTTGGAGGTGTGGAAGATGTGGTTGGTTCTTTTACACATATACACATGTCTGTTTTTCCTGGGATCCTTTTCTCATGTACGTTATGACAGAATGTTGAGTAGTCTTTTGGTATTCCGTAGGTCTTTGGTGATTATATATGTCACCTGTGTTTGTATAAGTCTGTTAACCCCGATATCGTAATGAAACCAATCCTCACACCTTTCCATTGGTGAACCATAAGTTTGTTTAATGAATCTCTGATTGCCCTTCTCGGTGGAAATATCTGCCCTGGTATCCATTTTTAGGTAACACCTATAAGTGATATGATATGATATGTGTCTTTCACTTTCTGACTTACTGCAAGTCACGTGATTACCTCTAGACTCATCTACGGTGGTGCAAATGGCATTGTGTTCTTTTTTTCCTTGGCTTCTCTTCTGCCTTAGCGAGGTCCGTTTTCAACAATGTGATTGCCTGAGTGTTGTGGATTAGCTGACCTGGGCAGCCTTACCCTGCCGCCCAGCCCTCCCCAGGTGTGCCTGGTTGAGGTCAATATAAACAGCGCTCCAGGCAGCAATAGCCCCTGAAGCTGTTCCTGACTCCATATTCTCTGCCCCGTCAGCAGTCTCGGGGCGGTGCTGGTGGGAGGGAATGAGGGGCCACAGCTTTGTTGGTGGCCCGGTGTGAGTGGGGTTCTGCTGGCCTTTCTGCAGGAGTTGCCAGGCTGCCACCTGTAAAGAAGAGGATGTGTCACCCATACCTTCCGCTGGAATTTCTCTCCGGACAGAGGTGAGGAAGGAAAAAAGCAGTGGGGGCCGGGACAGGTGGGGTATCTCAGGCAGGACAATGGAAAGCTTCCGGAAGAGCGCCCGGGGGCAGGACCACCCTGGCTGGCCTGCAGGCACCAAGTTGGCCTGCGTGCTGTTGCTGGTGTGGCTCCATGGCCCTTCCTCTAGTCTTTCAAGCCCTTGTACATATTCAGGTGTTTTACCTGGGAAGGGTGGGAACAGTTCAGCAGCAGCTGGCCTGGGGCTCAGCTCACCTTTATTCAGAGATGCCTCTGCACGATCCCCCAGCTTTGCAATGAGGACGCTCCTTGCGTGGGGTGTGGGTTGCTGGCTGTATGGGAGATGATTCCCCACCTCAGACCCATTTCAGAATTGTTTACCGCTGGAGCAAGTGCCCTGATAGGGTTTTCCTCTGTATAACTGGTGGGTTCAGGTTTTTTTTTTTCTTTTATGGTTCAAGTTAGATTTTATTCCTCTTTTATGTATTTATAGATATAAGCATGGAAATAATTCATTCCTGTAAATACATCTGTGTGAAGGGAAGAACTTTTTTCTGTATTATTTTTAAATATTATTTTTTTTAATTTTGAAATTTAATTTTATTTATTTTTTTATACAGCAGGTTATTATTAGTTATGTATTTTATGCATATACATGTATGCAGGTCAATCCCAATCTCCCAACTCATCCCACCACCACCACACCATGGCTTCCCACACTTGGTGTCCATACGTTTGTTCTCTACCTCTGTCTCTATTTCTTCCCTGCAAACCAGTTCATCTGTACCAGTTTTTAGGTTCCACATATATGCATTAATATACAATATTTGTTTTCCTCTTTCTGACTGACTTCATTCTGTATGACAGTCTCTAGATCCATCGATGTCTCTACAAATGACCCAGTTTCATTCCGTTTTATGGCTGAGTAATATTCCATTTTATACATGTACCACATCTTTATCCATTCATCTGTCTGTGGGCATTTAGGTTGCTTCCATTACCTGGCTATTGTAAATAGTGCTGCAATGAACATTGTGGTGAATGTGCCTTTTTGATTTATGGTGTTCTTTGGGTATATGCCCAGAAGTGGGATTGCTGGATCAGATGGTAAGTCTATTTCTAGTTTTTTTTTTTTTTAACGAAACTCCATACTGTTCTCCATAGTGACTGTATCAATTTACATTCCCACCAATAGTGGAAGAGGGCTCCTTTTGTCCACACCCTCCCCAGAATTTGTTGTCTGTAGATTTTCTGATGATGCCGATTCTAACAGTGTGAGGTGATACCTCATTGTAGTTTTGATTTGCATTTCTCTAATAATTAGTGCTGTTGAGCAGCTTTTCATGTGCGTCTTGGCCATCTCTGTGTCTTCTTTGAAGAAACGTATCTTTAGATCTTCTGCCCATTTTTGTATTGGGTTGTTTGTTTTTTTTAATATTAAGCTGCATGAGCTGTTTATATATATTGGAGATTAAACCTTTGTCCATTGATTCGTTTGCAACTTTTCGCCCCTTCTGAGGGATGCCTTTTTCCATTCCCGTTTTTTTAACCAAAAAGGAAAGAAAGAAAAAGAAGCAGAAAACTAATGTGCATAAAATATGCCTTTTGAAATGGTCGTTTTGAAATATGGACGTCCTTTGAAATTTTTGGTCGATATGTGACCCCAGCATTTGTTTTCAGGGCAGGTGTCATTTACGGGCCTGCAATGATTTTGAATATCAACTGACCATTAGCGCTGGGATTAAAGCTGCTGTTGTGTGAAACGGCCACAAGGTGGCAGCAGTTCTCCCTTACCAATTCTGGTTACTAGGGCAAGAGAGCCTCAATGGAAGTCGTGTTCTAGATTGGAATTTAGAATGGAATGTGCCAGGAGAAAGCCCCTCAAGTTTGTCTCCCTACTTCTTGTTCGTGTTTTTAATTTAATTTTTATTTTTTATTACAGCAAGTTTGATTACAATGTTTGGCTTGTTGGAGGTGTGGAAGATGTGGTTGGTTCTTTTACACATATACACATGTCTGTTTTTCCTGGGATCCTTTTCTCATGTACGTTATGACAGAATGTTGAGTAGTCTTTTGGTATTCCGTAGGTCTTTGGTGATTATATATGTCACCTGTGTTTGTATAAGTCTGTTAACCCCGATATCGTAATGAAACCAATCCTCACACCTTTCCATTGGTGAACCATAAGTTTGTTTAATGAATCTCTGATTGCCCTTCTCGGTGGAAATATCTGCCCTGGTATCCATTTTTAGGTAACACCTATAAGTGATATGATATGATATGTGTCTTTCACTTTCTGACTTACTGCAAGTCACGTGATTACCTCTAGACTCATCTACGGTGGTGCAAATGGCATTGTGTTCTTTTTTTCCTTGGCTTCTCTTCTGCCTTAGCGAGGTCCGTTTTCAACAATGTGATTGCCTGAGTGTTGTGGATTAGCTGACCTGGGCAGCCTTACCCTGCCGCCCAGCCCTCCCCAGGTGTGCCTGGTTGAGGTCAATATAAACAGCGCTCCAGGCAGCAATAGCCCCTGAAGCTGTTCCTGACTCCATATTCTCTGCCCCGTCAGCAGTCTCGGGGCGGTGCTGGTGGGAGGGAATGAGGGGTCACAGCTTTGTTGGTGGCCCGGTGTGAGTGGGGTTCTGCTGGCCTTTCTGCAGGAGTTGCCAGGCTGCCACCTGTAAAGAAGAGGATGTGTCACCCATACCTTCCGCTGGAATTTCTCTCCGGACAGAGGTGAGGAAGGAAAAAAGCAGTGGGGGCCGGGACAGGTGGGGTATCTCAGGCAGGACAATGGAAAGCTTCCGGAAGAGCGCCCGGGGGCAGGACCACCCTGGCTGGCCTGCAGGCACCAAGTTGGCCTGCGTGCTGTTGCTGGTGTGGCTCCATGGCCCTTCCTCTAGTCTTTCAAGCCCTTGTACATATTCAGGTGTTTTACCTGGGAAGGGTGGGAACAGTTCAGCAGCAGCTGGCCTGGGGCTCAGCTCACCTTTATTCAGAGATGCCTCTGCACGATCCCCCAGCTTTGCAATGAGGACGCTCCTTGCGTGGGGTGTGGGTTGCTGGCTGTATGGGAGATGATTCCCCACCTCAGACCCATTTCAGAATTGTTTACCGCTGGAGCAAGTGCCCTGATAGGGTTTTCCTCTGTATAACTGGTGGGTTCAGGTTTTTTTTTTCTTTTATGGTTCAAGTTAGATTTTATTCCTCTTTTATGTATTTATAGATATAAGCATGGAAATAATTCATTCCTGTAAATACATCTGTGTGAAGGGAAGAACTTTTTTCTGTATTATTTTTAAATATTATTTTTTTTAATTTTGAAATTTAATTTTATTTATTTTTTTATACAGCAGGTTATTATTAGTTATGTATTTTATGCATATACATGTATGCAGGTCAATCCCAATCTCCCAACTCATCCCACCACCACCACACCATGGCTTCCCACACTTGGTGTCCATACGTTTGTTCTCTACCTCTGTCTCTATTTCTTCCCTGCAAACCAGTTCATCTGTACCAGTTTTTAGGTTCCACATATATGCATTAATATACAATATTTGTTTTCCTCTTTCTGACTGACTTCATTCTGTATGACAGTCTCTAGATCCATCGATGTCTCTACAAATGACCCAGTTTCATTCCGTTTTATGGCTGAGTAATATTCCATTTTATACATGTACCACATCTTTATCCATTCATCTGTCTGTGGGCATTTAGGTTGCTTCCATTACCTGGCTATTGTAAATAGTGCTGCAATGAACATTGTGGTGAATGTGCCTTTTTGATTTATGGTGTTCTTTGGGTATATGCCCAGAAGTGGGATTGCTGGATCAGATGGTAAGTCTATTTCTAGTTTTTTTTTTTTTTTAACGAAACTCCATACTGTTCTCCATAGTGACTGTATCAATTTACATTCCCACCAATAGTGGAAGAGGGCTCCTTTTGTCCACACCCTCCCCAGAATTTGTTGTCTGTAGATTTTCTGATGATGCCGATTCTAACAGTGTGAGGTGATACCTCATTGTAGTTTTGATTTGCATTTCTCTAATAATTAGTGCTGTTGAGCAGCTTTTCATGTGCGTCTTGGCCATCTCTGTGTCTTCTTTGAAGAAACGTATCTTTAGATCTTCTGCCCATTTTTGTATTGGGTTGTTTGTTTTTTTTAATATTAAGCTGCATGAGCTGTTTATATATATTGGAGATTAAACCTTTGTCCATTGATTCGTTTGCAACTTTTCGCCCCTTCTGAGGGATGCCTTTTTCCATTCCCGTTTTTTTAACCAAAAAGGAAAGAAAGAAAAAGAAGCAGAAAACTAATGTGCATAAAATATGCCTTTTGAAATGGTCGTTTTGAAATATGGACGTCCTTTGAAATTTTTGGTCGATATGTGACCCCAGCATTTGTTTTCAGGGCAGGTGTCATTTACGGGCCTGCAATGATTTTGAATATCAACTGACCATTAGCGCTGGGATTAAAGCTGCTGTTGTGTGAAACGGCCACAAGGTGGCAGCAGTTCTCCCTTACCAATTCTGGTTACTAGGGCAAGAGAGCCTCAATGGAAGTCGTGTTCTAGATTGGAATTTAGAATGGAATGTGCCAGGAGAAAGCCCCTCAAGTTTGTCTCCCTACTTCTTGTTCGTGTTTTTAATTTAATTTTTATTTTTTATTACAGCAAGTTTGATTACAATGTTTGGCTTGTTGGAGGTGTGGAAGATGTGGTTGGTTCTTTTACACATATACACATGTCTGTTTTTCCTGGGATCCTTTTCTCATGTACGTTATGACAGAATGTTGAGTAGTCTTTTGGTATTCCGTAGGTCTTTGGTGATTATATATGTCACCTGTGTTTGTATAAGTCTGTTAACCCCGATATCGTAATGAAACCAATCCTCACACCTTTCCATTGGTGAACCATAAGTTTGTTTAATGAATCTCTGATTGCCCTTCTCGGTGGAAATATCTGCCCTGGTATCCATTTTTAGGTAACACCTATAAGTGATATGATATGATATGTGTCTTTCACTTTCTGACTTACTGCAAGTCACGTGATTACCTCTAGACTCATCTACGGTGGTGCAAATGGCATTGTGTTCTTTTTTTCCTTGGCTTCTCTTCTGCCTTAGCGAGGTCCGTTTTCAACAATGTGATTGCCTGAGTGTTGTGGATTAGCTGACCTGGGCAGCCTTACCCTGCCGCCCAGCCCTCCCCAGGTGTGCCTGGTTGAGGTCAATATAAACAGCGCTCCAGGCAGCAATAGCCCCTGAAGCTGTTCCTGACTCCATATTCTCTGCCCCGTCAGCAGTCTCGGGGCGGTGCTGGTGGGAGGGAATGAGGGGCCACAGCTTTGTTGGTGGCCCGGTGTGAGTGGGGTTCTGCTGGCCTTTCTGCAGGAGTTGCCAGGCTGCCACCTGTAAAGAAGAGGATGTGTCACCCATACCTTCCGCTGGAATTTCTCTCCGGACAGAGGTGAGGAAGGAAAAAAGCAGTGGGGGCCGGGACAGGTGGGGTATCTCAGGCAGGACAATGGAAAGCTTCCGGAAGAGCGCCCGGGGGCAGGACCACCCTGGCTGGCCTGCAGGCACCAAGTTGGCCTGCGTGCTGTTGCTGGTGTGGCTCCATGGCCCTTCCTCTAGTCTTTCAAGCCCTTGTACATATTCAGGTGTTTTACCTGGGAAGGGTGGGAACAGTTCAGCAGCAGCTGGCCTGGGGCTCAGCTCACCTTTATTCAGAGATGCCTCTGCACGATCCCCCAGCTTTGCAATGAGGACGCTCCTTGCGTGGGGTGTGGGTTGCTGGCTGTATGGGAGATGATTCCCCACCTCAGACCCATTTCAGAATTGTTTACCGCTGGAGCAAGTGCCCTGATAGGGTTTTCCTCTGTATAACTGGTGGGTTCAGGTTTTTTTTTTTCTTTTATGGTTCAAGTTAGATTTTATTCCTCTTTTATGTATTTATAGATATAAGCATGGAAATAATTCATTCCTGTAAATACATCTGTGTGAAGGGAAGAACTTTTTTCTGTATTATTTTTAAATATTATTTTTTTTAATTTTGAAATTTAATTTTATTTATTTTTTTATACAGCAGGTTATTATTAGTTATGTATTTTATGCATATACATGTATGCAGGTCAATCCCAATCTCCCAACTCATCCCACCACCACCACACCATGGCTTCCCACACTTGGTGTCCATACGTTTGTTCTCTACCTCTGTCTCTATTTCTTCCCTGCAAACCAGTTCATCTGTACCAGTTTTTAGGTTCCACATATATGCATTAATATACAATATTTGTTTTCCTCTTTCTGACTGACTTCATTCTGTATGACAGTCTCTAGATCCATCGATGTCTCTACAAATGACCCAGTTTCATTCCGTTTTATGGCTGAGTAATATTCCATTTTATACATGTACCACATCTTTATCCATTCATCTGTCTGTGGGCATTTAGGTTGCTTCCATTACCTGGCTATTGTAAATAGTGCTGCAATGAACATTGTGGTGAATGTGCCTTTTTGATTTATGGTGTTCTTTGGGTATATGCCCAGAAGTGGGATTGCTGGATCAGATGGTAAGTCTATTTCTAGTTTTTTTTTTTTTTTAACGAAACTCCATACTGTTCTCCATAGTGACTGTATCAATTTACATTCCCACCAATAGTGGAAGAGGGCTCCTTTTGTCCACACCCTCCCCAGAATTTGTTGTCTGTAGATTTTCTGATGATGCCGATTCTAACAGTGTGAGGTGATACCTCATTGTAGTTTTGATTTGCATTTCTCTAATAATTAGTGCTGTTGAGCAGCTTTTCATGTGCGTCTTGGCCATCTCTGTGTCTTCTTTGAAGAAACGTATCTTTAGATCTTCTGCCCATTTTTGTATTGGGTTGTTTGTTTTTTTTAATATTAAGCTGCATGAGCTGTTTATATATATTGGAGATTAAACCTTTGTCCATTGATTCGTTTGCAACTTTTCGCCCCTTCTGAGGGATGCCTTTTTCCATTCCCGTTTTTTTAACCAAAAAGGAAAGAAAGAAAAAGAAGCAGAAAACTAATGTGCATAAAATATGCCTTTTGAAATGGTCGTTTTGAAATATGGACGTCCTTTGAAATTTTTGGTCGATATGTGACCCCAGCATTTGTTTTCAGGGCAGGTGTCATTTACGGGCCTGCAATGATTTTGAATATCAACTGACCATTAGTGCTGGGATTAAAGCTGCTGTTGTGTGAAACGGCCACAAGGTGGCAGCAGTTCTCCCTTACCAATTCTGGTTACTAGGGCAAGAGAGCCTCAATGGAAGTCGTGTTCTAGATTGGAATTTAGAATGGAATGTGCCAGGAGAAAGCCCCTCAAGTTTGTCTCCCTACTTCTTGTTCGTGTTTTTAATTTAATTTTTATTTTTTATTACAGCAAGTTTGATTACAATGTTTGGCTTGTTGGAGGTGTGGAAGATGTGGTTGGTTCTTTTACACATATACACATGTCTGTTTTTCCTGGGATCCTTTTCTCATGTACGTTATGACAGAATGTTGAGTAGTCTTTTGGTATTCCGTAGGTCTTTGGTGATTATATATGTCACCTGTGTTTGTATAAGTCTGTTAACCCCGATATCGTAATGAAACCAATCCTCACACCTTTCCATTGGTGAACCATAAGTTTGTTTAATGAATCTCTGATTGCCCTTCTCGGTGGAAATATCTGCCCTGGTATCCATTTTTAGGTAACACCTATAAGTGATATGATATGATATGTGTCTTTCACTTTCTGACTTACTGCAAGTCACGTGATTACCTCTAGACTCATCTACGGTGGTGCAAATGGCATTGTGTTCTTTTTTTCCTTGGCTTCTCTTCTGCCTTAGCGAGGTCCGTTTTCAACAATGTGATTGCCTGAGTGTTGTGGATTAGCTGACCTGGGCAGCCTTACCCTGCCGCCCAGCCCTCCCCAGGTGTGCCTGGTTGAGGTCAATATAAACAGCGCTCCAGGCAGCAATAGCCCCTGAAGCTGTTCCTGACTCCATATTCTCTGCCCCGTCAGCAGTCTCGGGGCGGTGCTGGTGGGAGGGAATGAGGGGCCACAGCTTTGTTGGTGGCCCGGTGTGAGTGGGGTTCTGCTGGCCTTTCTGCAGGAGTTGCCAGGCTGCCACCTGTAAAGAAGAGGATGTGTCACCCATACCTTCCGCTGGAATTTCTCTCCGGACAGAGGTGAGGAAGGAAAAAAGCAGTGGGGGCCGGGACAGGTGGGGTATCTCAGGCAGGACAATGGAAAGCTTCCGGAAGAGCGCCCGGGGGCAGGACCACCCTGGCTGGCCTGCAGGCACCAAGTTGGCCTGCGTGCTGTTGCTGGTGTGGCTCCATGGCCCTTCCTCTAGTCTTTCAAGCCCTTGTACATATTCAGGTGTTTTACCTGGGAAGGGTGGGAACAGTTCAGCAGCAGCTGGCCTGGGGCTCAGCTCACCTTTATTCAGAGATGCCTCTGCACGATCCCCCAGCTTTGCAATGAGGACGCTCCTTGCGTGGGGTGTGGGTTGCTGGCTGTATGGGAGATGATTCCCCACCTCAGACCCATTTCAGAATTGTTTACCGCTGGAGCAAGTGCCCTGATAGGGTTTTCCTCTGTATAACTGGTGGGTTCAGGTTTTTTTTTTTCTTTTATGGTTCAAGTTAGATTTTATTCCTCTTTTATGTATTTATAGATATAAGCATGGAAATAATTCATTCCTGTAAATACATCTGTGTGAAGGGAAGAACTTTTTTCTGTATTATTTTTAAATATTATTTTTTTTAATTTTGAAATTTAATTTTATTTATTTTTTTATACAGCAGGTTATTATTAGTTATGTATTTTATGCATATACATGTATGCAGGTCAATCCCAATCTCCCAACTCATCCCACCACCACCACACCATGGCTTCCCACACTTGGTGTCCATACGTTTGTTCTCTACCTCTGTCTCTATTTCTTCCCTGCAAACCAGTTCATCTGTACCAGTTTTTAGGTTCCACATATATGCATTAATATACAATATTTGTTTTCCTCTTTCTGACTGACTTCATTCTGTATGACAGTCTCTAGATCCATCGATGTCTCTACAAATGACCCAGTTTCATTCCGTTTTATGGCTGAGTAATATTCCATTTTATACATGTACCACATCTTTATCCATTCATCTGTCTGTGGGCATTTAGGTTGCTTCCATTACCTGGCTATTGTAAATAGTGCTGCAATGAACATTGTGGTGAATGTGCCTTTTTGATTTATGGTGTTCTTTGGGTATATGCCCAGAAGTGGGATTGCTGGATCAGATGGTAAGTCTATTTCTAGTTTTTTTTTTTTTTTAACGAAACTCCATACTGTTCTCCATAGTGACTGTATCAATTTACATTCCCACCAATAGTGGAAGAGGGCTCCTTTTGTCCACACCCTCCCCAGAATTTGTTGTCTGTAGATTTTCTGATGATGCCGATTCTAACAGTGTGAGGTGATACCTCATTGTAGTTTTGATTTGCATTTCTCTAATAATTAGTGCTGTTGAGCAGCTTTTCATGTGCGTCTTGGCCATCTCTGTGTCTTCTTTGAAGAAACGTATCTTTAGATCTTCTGCCCATTTTTGTATTGGGTTGTTTGTTTTTTTTAATATTAAGCTGCATGAGCTGTTTATATATATTGGAGATTAAACCTTTGTCCATTGATTCGTTTGCAACTTTTCGCCCCTTCTGAGGGATGCCTTTTTCCATTCCCGTTTTTTTAACCAAAAAGGAAAGAAAGAAAAAGAAGCAGAAAACTAATGTGCATAAAATATGCCTTTTGAAATGGTCGTTTTGAAATATGGACGTCCTTTGAAATTTTTGGTCGATATGTGACCCCAGCATTTGTTTTCAGGGCAGGTGTCATTTACGGGCCTGCAATGATTTTGAATATCAACTGACCATTAGCGCTGGGATTAAAGCTGCTGTTGTGTGAAACGGCCACAAGGTGGCAGCAGTTCTCCCTTACCAATTCTGGTTACTAGGGCAAGAGAGCCTCAATGGAAGTCGTGTTCTAGATTGGAATTTAGAATGGAATGTGCCAGGAGAAAGCCCCTCAAGTTTGTCTCCCTACTTCTTGTTCGTGTTTTTAATTTAATTTTTATTTTTTATTACAGCAAGTTTGATTACAATGTTTGGCTTGTTGGAGGTGTGGAAGATGTGGTTGGTTCTTTTACACATATACACATGTCTGTTTTTCCTGGGATCCTTTTCTCATGTACGTTATGACAGAATGTTGAGTAGTCTTTTGGTATTCCGTAGGTCTTTGGTGATTATATATGTCACCTGTGTTTGTATAAGTCTGTTAACCCCGATATCGTAATGAAACCAATCCTCACACCTTTCCATTGGTGAACCATAAGTTTGTTTAATGAATCTCTGATTGCCCTTCTCGGTGGAAATATCTGCCCTGGTATCCATTTTTAGGTAACACCTATAAGTGATATGATATGATATGTGTCTTTCACTTTCTGACTTACTGCAAGTCACGTGATTACCTCTAGACTCATCTACGGTGGTGCAAATGGCATTGTGTTCTTTTTTTCCTTGGCTTCTCTTCTGCCTTAGCGAGGTCCGTTTTCAACAATGTGATTGCCTGAGTGTTGTGGATTAGCTGACCTGGGCAGCCTTACCCTGCCGCCCAGCCCTCCCCAGGTGTGCCTGGTTGAGGTCAATATAAACAGCGCTCCAGGCAGCAATAGCCCCTGAAGCTGTTCCTGACTCCATATTCTCTGCCCCGTCAGCAGTCTCGGGGCGGTGCTGGTGGGAGGGAATGAGGGGCCACAGCTTTGTTGGTGGCCCGGTGTGAGTGGGGTTCTGCTGGCCTTTCTGCAGGAGTTGCCAGGCTGCCACCTGTAAAGAAGAGGATGTGTCACCCATACCTTCCGCTGGAATTTCTCTCCGGACAGAGGTGAGGAAGGAAAAAAGCAGTGGGGGCCGGGACAGGTGGGGTATCTCAGGCAGGACAATGGAAAGCTTCCGGAAGAGCGCCCGGGGGCAGGACCACCCTGGCTGGCCTGCAGGCACCAAGTTGGCCTGCGTGCTGTTGCTGGTGTGGCTCCATGGCCCTTCCTCTAGTCTTTCAAGCCCTTGTACATATTCAGGTGTTTTACCTGGGAAGGGTGGGAACAGTTCAGCAGCAGCTGGCCTGGGGCTCAGCTCACCTTTATTCAGAGATGCCTCTGCACGATCCCCCAGCTTTGCAATGAGGACGCTCCTTGCGTGGGGTGTGGGTTGCTGGCTGTATGGGAGATGATTCCCCACCTCAGACCCATTTCAGAATTGTTTACCGCTGGAGCAAGTGCCCTGATAGGGTTTTCCTCTGTATAACTGGTGGGTTCAGGTTTTTTTTTTTCTTTTATGGTTCAAGTTAGATTTTATTCCTCTTTTATGTATTTATAGATATAAGCATGGAAATAATTCATTCCTGTAAATACATCTGTGTGAAGGGAAGAACTTTTTTCTGTATTATTTTTAAATATTATTTTTTTTAATTTTGAAATTTAATTTTATTTATTTTTTTATACAGCAGGTTATTATTAGTTATGTATTTTATGCATATACATGTATGCAGGTCAATCCCAATCTCCCAACTCATCCCACCACCACCACACCATGGCTTCCCACACTTGGTGTCCATACGTTTGTTCTCTACCTCTGTCTCTATTTCTTCCCTGCAAACCAGTTCATCTGTACCAGTTTTTAGGTTCCACATATATGCATTAATATACAATATTTGTTTTCCTCTTTCTGACTGACTTCATTCTGTATGACAGTCTCTAGATCCATCGATGTCTCTACAAATGACCCAGTTTCATTCCGTTTTATGGCTGAGTAATATTCCATTTTATACATGTACCACATCTTTATCCATTCATCTGTCTGTGGGCATTTAGGTTGCTTCCATTACCTGGCTATTGTAAATAGTGCTGCAATGAACATTGTGGTGAATGTGCCTTTTTGATTTATGGTGTTCTTTGGGTATATGCCCAGAAGTGGGATTGCTGGATCAGATGGTAAGTCTATTTCTAGTTTTTTTTTTTTTAACGAAACTCCATACTGTTCTCCATAGTGACTGTATCAATTTACATTCCCACCAATAGTGGAAGAGGGCTCCTTTTGTCCACACCCTCCCCAGAATTTGTTGTCTGTAGATTTTCTGATGATGCCGATTCTAACAGTGTGAGGTGATACCTCATTGTAGTTTTGATTTGCATTTCTCTAATAATTAGTGCTGTTGAGCAGCTTTTCATGTGCGTCTTGGCCATCTCTGTGTCTTCTTTGAAGAAACGTATCTTTAGATCTTCTGCCCATTTTTGTATTGGGTTGTTTGTTTTTTTTAATATTAAGCTGCATGAGCTGTTTATATATATTGGAGATTAAACCTTTGTCCATTGATTCGTTTGCAACTTTTCGCCCCTTCTGAGGGATGCCTTTTTCCATTCCCGTTTTTTTAACCAAAAAGGAAAGAAAGAAAAAGAAGCAGAAAACTAATGTGCATAAAATATGCCTTTTGAAATGGTCGTTTTGAAATATGGACGTCCTTTGAAATTTTTGGTCGATATGTGACCCCAGCATTTGTTTTCAGGGCAGGTGTCATTTACGGGCCTGCAATGATTTTGAATATCAACTGACCATTAGCGCTGGGATTAAAGCTGCTGTTGTGTGAAACGGCCACAAGGTGGCAGCAGTTCTCCCTTACCAATTCTGGTTACTAGGGCAAGAGAGCCTCAATGGAAGTCGTGTTCTAGATTGGAATTTAGAATGGAATGTGCCAGGAGAAAGCCCCTCAAGTTTGTCTCCCTACTTCTTGTTCGTGTTTTTAATTTAATTTTTATTTTTTATTACAGCAAGTTTGATTACAATGTTTGGCTTGTTGGAGGTGTGGAAGATGTGGCTGGTTCTTTTACACATATACACATGTCTGTTTTTCCTGGGATCCTTTTCTCATGTACGTTATGACAGAATGTTGAGTAGTCTTTTGGTATTCCGTAGGTCTTTGGTGATTATATATGTCACCTGTGTTTGTATAAGTCTGTTAACCCCGATATCGTAATGAAACCAATCCTCACACCTTTCCATTGGTGAACCATAAGTTTGTTTAATGAATCTCTGATTGCCCTTCTCGGTGGAAATATCTGCCCTGGTATCCATTTTTAGGTAACACCTATAAGTGATATGATATGATATGTGTCTTTCACTTTCTGACTTACTGCAAGTCACGTGATTACCTCTAGACTCATCTACGGTGGTGCAAATGGCATTGTGTTCTTTTTTTCCTTGGCTTCTCTTCTGCCTTAGCGAGGTCCGTTTTCAACAATGTGATTGCCTGAGTGTTGTGGATTAGCTGACCTGGGCAGCCTTACCCTGCCGCCCAGCCCTCCCCAGGTGTGCCTGGTTGAGGTCAATATAAACAGCGCTCCAGGCAGCAATAGCCCCTGAAGCTGTTCCTGACTCCATATTCTCTGCCCCGTCAGCAGTCTCGGGGCGGTGCTGGTGGGAGGGAATGAGGGGCCACAGCTTTGTTGGTGGCCCGGTGTGAGTGGGGTTCTGCTGGCCTTTCTGCAGGAGTTGCCAGGCTGCCACCTGTAAAGAAGAGGATGTGTCACCCATACCTTCCGCTGGAATTTCTCTCCGGACAGAGGTGAGGAAGGAAAAAAGCAGTGGGGGCCGGGACAGGTGGGGTATCTCAGGCAGGACAATGGAAAGCTTCCGGAAGAGCGCCCGGGGGCAGGACCACCCTGGCTGGCCTGCAGGCACCAAGTTGGCCTGCGTGCTGTTGCTGGTGTGGCTCCATGGCCCTTCCTCTAGTCTTTCAAGCCCTTGTACATATTCAGGTGTTTTACCTGGGAAGGGTGGGAACAGTTCAGCAGCAGCTGGCCTGGGGCTCAGCTCACCTTTATTCAGAGATGCCTCTGCACGATCCCCCAGCTTTGCAATGAGGACGCTCCTTGCGTGGGGTGTGGGTTGCTGGCTGTATGGGAGATGATTCCCCACCTCAGACCCATTTCAGAATTGTTTACCGCTGGAGCAAGTGCCCTGATAGGGTTTTCCTCTGTATAACTGGTGGGTTCAGGTTTTTTTTTTTCTTTTATGGTTCAAGTTAGATTTTATTCCTCTTTTATGTATTTATAGATATAAGCATGGAAATAATTCATTCCTGTAAATACATCTGTGTGAAGGGAAGAACTTTTTTCTGTATTATTTTTAAATATTATTTTTTTTAATTTTGAAATTTAATTTTATTTATTTTTTTATACAGCAGGTTATTATTAGTTATGTATTTTATGCATATACATGTATGCAGGTCAATCCCAATCTCCCAACTCATCCCACCACCACCACACCATGGCTTCCCACACTTGGTGTCCATACGTTTGTTCTCTACCTCTGTCTCTATTTCTTCCCTGCAAACCAGTTCATCTGTACCAGTTTTTAGGTTCCACATATATGCATTAATATACAATATTTGTTTTCCTCTTTCTGACTGACTTCATTCTGTATGACAGTCTCTAGATCCATCGATGTCTCTACAAATGACCCAGTTTCATTCCGTTTTATGGCTGAGTAATATTCCATTTTATACATGTACCACATCTTTATCCATTCATCTGTCTGTGGGCATTTAGGTTGCTTCCATTACCTGGCTATTGTAAATAGTGCTGCAATGAACATTGTGGTGAATGTGCCTTTTTGATTTATGGTGTTCTTTGGGTATATGCCCAGAAGTGGGATTGCTGGATCAGATGGTAAGTCTATTTCTAGTTTTTTTTTTTTTAACGAAACTCCATACTGTTCTCCATAGTGACTGTATCAATTTACATTCCCACCAATAGTGGAAGAGGGCTCCTTTTGTCCACACCCTCCCCAGAATTTGTTGTCTGTAGATTTTCTGATGATGCCGATTCTAACAGTGTGAGGTGATACCTCATTGTAGTTTTGATTTGCATTTCTCTAATAATTAGTGCTGTTGAGCAGCTTTTCATGTGCGTCTTGGCCATCTCTGTGTCTTCTTTGAAGAAACGTATCTTTAGATCTTCTGCCCATTTTTGTATTGGGTTGTTTGTTTTTTTTAATATTAAGCTGCATGAGCTGTTTATATATATTGGAGATTAAACCTTTGTCCATTGATTCGTTTGCAACTTTTCGCCCCTTCTGAGGGATGCCTTTTTCCATTCCCGTTTTTTTAACCAAAAAGGAAAGAAAGAAAAAGAAGCAGAAAACTAATGTGCATAAAATATGCCTTTTGAAATGGTCGTTTTGAAATATGGACGTCCTTTGAAATTTTTGGTCGATATGTGACCCCAGCATTTGTTTTCAGGGCAGGTGTCATTTACGGGCCTGCAATGATTTTGAATATCAACTGACCATTAGCGCTGGGATTAAAGCTGCTGTTGTGTGAAACGGCCACAAGGTGGCAGCAGTTCTCCCTTACCAATTCTGGTTACTAGGGCAAGAGAGCCTCAATGGAAGTCGTGTTCTAGATTGGAATTTAGAATGGAATGTGCCAGGAGAAAGCCCCTCAAGTTTGTCTCCCTACTTCTTGTTCGTGTTTTTAATTTAATTTTTATTTTTTATTACAGCAAGTTTGATTACAATGTTTGGCTTGTTGGAGGTGTGGAAGATGTGGCTGGTTCTTTTACACATATACACATGTCTGTTTTTCCTGGGATCCTTTTCTCATGTACGTTATGACAGAATGTTGAGTAGTCTTTTGGTATTCCGTAGGTCTTTGGTGATTATATATGTCACCTGTGTTTGTATAAGTCTGTTAACCCCGATATCGTAATGAAACCAATCCTCACACCTTTCCATTGGTGAACCATAAGTTTGTTTAATGAATCTCTGATTGCCCTTCTCGGTGGAAATATCTGCCCTGGTATCCATTTTTAGGTAACACCTATAAGTGATATGATATGATATGTGTCTTTCACTTTCTGACTTACTGCAAGTCACGTGATTACCTCTAGACTCATCTACGGTGGTGCAAATGGCATTGTGTTCTTTTTTTCCTTGGCTTCTCTTCTGCCTTAGCGAGGTCCGTTTTCAACAATGTGATTGCCTGAGTGTTGTGGATTAGCTGACCTGGGCAGCCTTACCCTGCCGCCCAGCCCTCCCCAGGTGTGCCTGGTTGAGGTCAATATAAACAGCGCTCCAGGCAGCAATAGCCCCTGAAGCTGTTCCTGACTCCATATTCTCTGCCCCGTCAGCAGTCTCGGGGCGGTGCTGGTGGGAGGGAATGAGGGGCCACAGCTTTGTTGGTGGCCCGGTGTGAGTGGGGTTCTGCTGGCCTTTCTGCAGGAGTTGCCAGGCTGCCACCTGTAAAGAAGAGGATGTGTCACCCATACCTTCCGCTGGAATTTCTCTCCGGACAGAGGTGAGGAAGGAAAAAAGCAGTGGGGGCCGGGACAGGTGGGGTATCTCAGGCAGGACAATGGAAAGCTTCCGGAAGAGCGCCCGGGGGCAGGACCACCCTGGCTGGCCTGCAGGCACCAAGTTGGCCTGCGTGCTGTTGCTGGTGTGGCTCCATGGCCCTTCCTCTAGTCTTTCAAGCCCTTGTACATATTCAGGTGTTTTACCTGGGAAGGGTGGGAACAGTTCAGCAGCAGCTGGCCTGGGGCTCAGCTCACCTTTATTCAGAGATGCCTCTGCACGATCCCCCAGCTTTGCAATGAGGACGCTCCTTGCGTGGGGTGTGGGTTGCTGGCTGTATGGGAGATGATTCCCCACCTCAGACCCATTTCAGAATTGTTTACCGCTGGAGCAAGTGCCCTGATAGGGTTTTCCTCTGTATAACTGGTGGGTTCAGGTTTTTTTTTTTCTTTTATGGTTCAAGTTAGATTTTATTCCTCTTTTATGTATTTATAGATATAAGCATGGAAATAATTCATTCCTGTAAATACATCTGTGTGAAGGGAAGAACTTTTTTCTGTATTATTTTTAAATATTATTTTTTTTAATTTTGAAATTTAATTTTATTTATTTTTTTATACAGCAGGTTATTATTAGTTATGTATTTTATGCATATACATGTATGCAGGTCAATCCCAATCTCCCAACTCATCCCACCACCACCACACCATGGCTTCCCACACTTGGTGTCCATACGTTTGTTCTCTACCTCTGTCTCTATTTCTTCCCTGCAAACCAGTTCATCTGTACCAGTTTTTAGGTTCCACATATATGCATTAATATACAATATTTGTTTTCCTCCTTCTGACTGACTTCATTCTGTATGACAGTCTCTAGATCCATCGATGTCTCTACAAATGACCCAGTTTCATTCCGTTTTATGGCTGAGTAATATTCCATTTTATACATGTACCACATCTTTATCCATTCATCTGTCTGTGGGCATTTAGGTTGCTTCCATTACCTGGCTATTGTAAATAGTGCTGCAATGAACATTGTGGTGAATGTGCCTTTTTGATTTATGGTGTTCTTTGGGTATATGCCCAGAAGTGGGATTGCTGGATCAGATGGTAATTCTATTTCTAGTTTTTTTTTTAACGAAACTCCATACTGTTCTCCATAGTGACTGTATCAATTTACATTCCCACCAATAGTGGAAGAGGGCTCCTTTTGTCCACACCCTCCCCAGAATTTGTTGTCTGTAGATTTTCTGATGATGCCGATTCTAACAGTGTGAGGTGATACCTCATTGTAGTTTTGATTTGCATTTCTCTAATAATTAGTGCTGTTGAGCAGCTTTTCATGTGCGTCTTGGCCATCTCTGTGTCTTCTTTGAAGAAACGTATCTTTAGATCTTCTGCCCATTTTTGTATTGGGTTGTTTTTTTTTTAATATTAAGCTGCATGAGCTGTTTATATATATTGGAGATTAAACCTTTGTCCATTGATTCGTTTGCAACTTTTCGCCCCTTCTGAGGGATGCCTTTTTCCATTCCCGTTTTTTTAACCAAAAAGGAAAGAAAGAAAAAGAAGCAGAAAACTAATGTGCATAAAATATGCCTTTTGAAATGGTCGTTTTGAAATATGGACGTCCTTTGAAATTTTTGGTCGATATGTGACCCCAGCATTTGTTTTCAGGGCAGGTGTCATTTACGGGCCTGCAATGATTTTGAATATCAACTGACCATTAGCGCTGGGATTAAAGCTGCTGTTGTGTGAAACGGCCACAAGGTGGCAGCAGTTCTCCCTTACCAATTCTGGTTACTAGGGCAAGAGAGCCTCAATGGAAGTCGTGTTCTAGATTGGAATTTAGAATGGAATGTGCCAGGAGAAAGCCCCTCAAGTTTGTCTCCCTACCTCTTGTTCGTGTTTTTAATTTAATTTTTATTTTTTATTACAGCAAGTTTGATTACAATGTTTGGCTTGTTGGAGGTGTGGAAGATGTGGTTGGTTCTTTTACACATATACACATGTCTGTTTTTCCTGGGATCCTTTTCTCATGTACGTTATGACAGAATGTTGAGTAGTCTTTTGGTATTCCGTAGGTCTTTGGTGATTATGTATGTCACCTGTGTTTGTATAAGTCTGTTAACCCCGATATCGTAATGAAACCAATCCTCACACCTTTCCATTGGTGAACCATAAGTTTGTTTAATGAATCTCTGATTGCCCTTCTCGGTGGAAATATCTGCCCTGGTATCCATTTTTAGGTAACACCTATAAGTGATATGATATGATATGTGTCTTTCACTTTCTGACTTACTGCAAGTCACGTGATTACCTCTAGACTCATCTACGGTGGTGCAAATGGCATTGTGTTCTTTTTTTCCTTGGCTTCTCTTCTGCCTTAGCGAGGTCCGTTTTCAACAATGTGATTGCCTGAGTGTTGTGGATTAGCTGACCTGGGCAGCCTTACCCTGCCGCCCAGCCCTCCCCAGGTGTGCCTGGTTGAGGTCAATATAAACAGCGCTCCAGGCAGCAATAGCCCCTGAAGCTGTTCCTGACTCCATATTCTCTGCCCCGTCAGCAGTCTCGGGGCGGTGCTGGTGGGAGGGAATGAGGGGCCACAGCTTTGTTGGTGGCCCGGTGTGGGTGGGGTTCTGCTGGCCTTTCTGCAGGAGTTGCCAGGCTGCCACCTGTAAAGAAGAGGATGTGTCACCCATACCTTCCGCTGGAATTTCTCTCCGGACAGAGGTGAGGAAGGAAAAAAGCAGTGGGGGCCGGGACAGGTGGGGTATCTCAGGCAGGACAATGGAAAGCTTCCGGAAGAGCGCCCGGGGGCAGGACCACCCTGGCTGGCCTGCAGGCACCAAGATGGACTGCGTGCTGTTGCTGGTGTGGCTCCATGGCCCTTCCTCTAGTCTTTCAAGCCCTTGTACATATTCAGGTGTTTTACCTGGGAAGGGTGGGAACAGTTCAGCAGCAGCTGGCCTGGGGCTCAGCTCACCTTTATTCAGAGATGCCTCTGCACGATCCCCCAGCTTTGCAATGAGGACGCTCCTTGCGTGGGGTGTGGGTTGCTGGCTGTATGGGAGATGATTCCCCACCTCAGACCCATTTCAGAATTGTTTACCGCTGGAGCAAGTGCCCTGATAGGGTTTTCCTCTGTATAACTGGTGGGTTCAGGTTTTTTTTTTTCTTTTATGGTTCAAGTTAGATTTTATTCCTCTTTTATGTATTTATAGATATAAGCATGGAAATAATTCATTCCTGTAAATACATCTGTGTGAAGGGAAGAACTTTTTTCTGTATTATTTTTAAATATTATTTTTTTTAATTTTGAAATTTAATTTTATTTATTTTTTTATACAGCAGGTTATTATTAGTTATGTATTTTATGCATATACATGTATGCAGGTCAATCCCAATCTCCCAACTCATCCCACCACCACCACACCATGGCTTCCCACACTTGGTGTCCATACGTTTGTTCTCTACCTCTGTCTCTATTTCTTCCCTGCAAACCAGTTCATCTGTACCAGTTTTTAGGTTCCACATATATGCATTAATATACAATATTTGTTTTCCTCCTTCTGACTGACTTCATTCTGTATGACAGTCTCTAGATCCATCGATGTCTCTACAAATGACCCAGTTTCATTCCGTTTTATGGCTGAGTAATATTCCATTTTATACATGTACCACATCTTTATCCATTCATCTGTCTGTGGGCATTTAGGTTGCTTCCATTACCTGGCTATTGTAAATAGTGCTGCAATGAACATTGTGGTGAATGTGCCTTTTTGATTTATGGTGTTCTTTGGGTATATGCCCAGAAGTGGGATTGCTGGATCAGATGGTAATTCTATTTCTAGTTTTTTTTTTTAACGAAACTCCATACTGTTCTCCATAGTGACTGTATCAATTTACATTCCCACCAATAGTGGAAGAGGGCTCCTTTTGTCCACACCCTCCCCAGAATTTGTTGTCTGTAGATTTTCTGATGATGCCGATTCTAACAGTGTGAGGTGATACCTCATTGTAGTTTTGATTTGCATTTCTCTAATAATTAGTGCTGTTGAGCAGCTTTTCATGTGCGTCTTGGCCATCTCTGTGTCTTCTTTGAAGAAACGTATCTTTAGATCTTCTGCCCATTTTTGTATTGGGTTGTTTTTTTTTAATATTAAGCTGCATGAGCTGTTTATATATATTGGAGATTAAACCTTTGTCCATTGATTCGTTTGCAACTTTTCGCCCCTTCTGAGGGATGCCTTTTTCCATTCCCTTTTTTTTAACCAAAAAGGAAAGAAAGAAAAAGAAGCAGAAAACTAATGTGCATAAAATATGCCTTTTGAAATGGTCGTTTTGAAATATGGACGTCCTTTGAAATTTTTGGTCGATATGTGACCCCAGCATTTGTTTTCAGGGCAGGTGTCATTTACGGGCCTGCAATGATTTTGAATATCAACTGACCATTAGCGCTGGGATTAAAGCTGCTGTTGTGTGAAACGGCCACAAGGTGGCAGCAGTTCTCCCTTACCAATTCTGGTTACTAGGGCAAGAGAGCCTCAATGGAAGTCGTGTTCTAGATTGGAATTTAGAATGGAATGTGCCAGGAGAAAGCCCCTCAAGTTTGTCTCCCTACCTCTTGTTCGTGTTTTTAATTTAATTTTTATTTTTTATTACAGCAAGTTTGATTACAATGTTTGGCTTGTTGGAGGTGTGGAAGATGTGGTTGGTTCTTTTACACATATACACATGTCTGTTTTTCCTGGGATCCTTTTCTCATGTACGTTATGACAGAATGTTGAGTAGTCTTTTGGTATTCCGTAGGTCTTTGGTGATTATGTATGTCACCTGTGTTTGTATAAGTCTGTTAACCCCGATATCGTAATGAAACCAATCCTCACACCTTTCCATTGGTGAACCATAAGTTTGTTTAATGAATCTCTGATTGCCCTTCTCGGTGGAAATATCTGCCCTGGTATCCATTTTTAGGTAACACCTATAAGTGATATGATATGATATGTGTCTTTCACTTTCTGACTTACTGCAAGTCACGTGATTACCTCTAGACTCATCTACGGTGGTGCAAATGGCATTGTGTTCTTTTTTTCCTTGGCTTCTCTTCTGCCTTAGCGAGGTCCGTTTTCAACAATGTGATTGCCTGAGTGTTGTGGATTAGCTGACCTGGGCAGCCTTACCCTGCCGCCCAGCCCTCCCCAGGTGTGCCTGGTTGAGGTCAATATAAACAGCGCTCCAGGCAGCAATAGCCCCTGAAGCTGTTCCTGACTCCATATTCTCTGCCCCGTCAGCAGTCTCGGGGCGGTGCTGGTGGGAGGGAATGAGGGGCCACAGCTTTGTTGGTGGCCCGGTGTGAGTGGGGTTCTGCTGGCCTTTCTGCAGGAGTTGCCAGGCTGCCACCTGTAAAGAAGAGGATGTGTCACCCATACCTTCCGCTGGAATTTCTCTCCGGACAGAGGTGAGGAAGGAAAAAAGCAGTGGGGGCCGGGACAGGTGGGGTATCTCAGGCAGGACAATGGAAAGCTTCCGGAAGAGCGCCCGGGGGCAGGACCACCCTGGCTGGCCTGCAGGCACCAAGATGGCCTGCGTGCTGTTGCTGGTGTGGCTCCATGGCCCTTCCTCTAGTCTTTCAAGCCCTTGTACATATTCAGGTGTTTTACCTGGGAAGGGTGGGAACAGTTCAGCAGCAGCTGGCCTGGGGCTCAGCTCACCTTTATTCAGAGATGCCTCTGCACGATCCCCCAGCTTTGCAATGAGGACGCTCCTTGCGTGGGGTGTGGGTTGCTGGCTGTATGGGAGATGATTCCCCACCTCAGACCCATTTCAGAATTGTTTACCGCTGGAGCAAGTGCCCTGATAGGGTTTTCCTCTGTATAACTGGTGGGTTCAGGTTTTTTTTTTTCTTTTATGGTTCAAGTTAGATTTTATTCCTCTTTTATGTATTTATAGATATAAGCATGGAAATAATTCATTCCTGTAAATACATCTGTGTGAAGGGAAGAACTTTTTTCTGTATTATTTTTAAATATTATTTTTTTTAATTTTGAAATTTAATTTTATTTATTTTTTTATACAGCAGGTTATTATTAGTTATGTATTTTATGCATATACATGTATGCAGGTCAATCCCAATCTCCCAACTCATCCCACCACCACCACACCATGGCTTCCCACACTTGGTGTCCATACGTTTGTTCTCTACCTCTGTCTCTATTTCTTCCCTGCAAACCAGTTCATCTGTACCAGTTTTTAGGTTCCACATATATGCATTAATATACAATATTTGTTTTCCTCCTTCTGACTGACTTCATTCTGTATGACAGTCTCTAGATCCATCGATGTCTCTACAAATGACCCAGTTTCATTCCGTTTTATGGCTGAGTAATATTCCATTTTATACATGTACCACATCTTTATCCATTCATCTGTCTGTGGGCATTTAGGTTGCTTCCATTACCTGGCTATTGTAAATAGTGCTGCAATGAACATTGTGGTGAATGTGCCTTTTTGATTTATGGTGTTCTTTGGGTATATGCCCAGAAGTGGGATTGCTGGATCAGATGGTAATTCTATTTCTAGTTTTTTTTTTTAACGAAACTCCATACTGTTCTCCATAGTGACTGTATCAATTTACATTCCCACCAATAGTGGAAGAGGGCTCCTTTTGTCCACACCCTCCCCAGAATTTGTTGTCTGTAGATTTTCTGATGATGCCGATTCTAACAGTGTGAGGTGATACCTCATTGTAGTTTTGATTTGCATTTCTCTAATAATTAGTGCTGTTGAGCAGCTTTTCATGTGCGTCTTGGCCATCTCTGTGTCTTCTTTGAAGAAACGTATCTTTAGATCTTCTGCCCATTTTTGTATTGGGTTGTTTTTTTTTTTAATATTAAGCTGCATGAGCTGTTTATATATATTGGAGATTAAACCTTTGTCCATTGATTCGTTTGCAACTTTTCGCCCCTTCTGAGGGATGCCTTTTTCCATTCCCGTTTTTTTAACCAAAAAGGAAAGAAAGAAAAAGAAGCAGAAAACTAATGTGCATAAAATATGCCTTTTGAAATGGTCGTTTTGAAATATGGACGTCCTTTGAAATTTTTGGTCGATATGTGACCCCAGCATTTGTTTTCAGGGCAGGTGTCATTTACGGGCCTGCAATGATTTTGAATATCAACTGACCATTAGCGCTGGGATTAAAGCTGCTGTTGTGTGAAACGGCCACAAGGTGGCAGCAGTTCTCCCTTACCAATTCTGGTTACTAGGGCAAGAGAGCCTCAATGGAAGTCGTGTTCTAGATTGGAATTTAGAATGGAATGTGCCAGGAGAAAGCCCCTCAAGTTTGTCTCCCTACCTCTTGTTCGTGTTTTTAATTTAATTTTTATTTTTTATTACAGCAAGTTTGATTACAATGTTTGGCTTGTTGGAGGTGTGGAAGATGTGGTTGGTTCTTTTACACATATACACATGTCTGTTTTTCCTGGGATCCTTTTCTCATGTACGTTATGACAGAATGTTGAGTAGTCTTTTGGTATTCCGTAGGTCTTTGGTGATTATGTATGTCACCTGTGTTTGTATAAGTCTGTTAACCCCGATATCGTAATGAAACCAATCCTCACACCTTTCCATTGGTGAACCATAAGTTTGTTTAATGAATCTCTGATTGCCCTTCTCGGTGGAAATATCTGCCCTGGTATCCATTTTTAGGTAACACCTATAAGTGATATGATATGATATGTGTCTTTCACTTTCTGACTTACTGCAAGTCACGTGATTACCTCTAGACTCATCTACGGTGGTGCAAATGGCATTGTGTTCTTTTTTTCCTTGGCTTCTCTTCTGCCTTAGCGAGGTCCGTTTTCAACAATGTGATTGCCTGAGTGTTGTGGATTAGCTGACCTGGGCAGCCTTACCCTGCCGCCCAGCCCTCCCCAGGTGTGCCTGGTTGAGGTCAATATAAACAGCGCTCCAGGCAGCAATAGCCCCTGAAGCTGTTCCTGACTCCATATTCTCTGCCCCGTCAGCAGTCTCGGGGCGGTGCTGGTGGGAGGGAATGAGGGGCCACAGCTTTGTTGGTGGCCCGGTGTGAGTGGGGTTCTGCTGGCCTTTCTGCAGGAGTTGCCAGGCTGCCACCTGTAAAGAAGAGGATGTGTCACCCATACCTTCCGCTGGAATTTCTCTCCGGACAGAGGTGAGGAAGGAAAAAAGCAGTGGGGGCCGGGACAGGTGGGGTATCTCAGGCAGGACAATGGAAAGCTTCCGGAAGAGCGCCCGGGGGCAGGACCACCCTGGCTGGCCTGCAGGCACCAAGATGGCCTGCGTGCTGTTGCTGGTGTGGCTCCATGGCCCTTCCTCTAGTCTTTCAAGCCCTTGTACATATTCAGGTGTTTTACCTGGGAAGGGTGGGAACAGTTCAGCAGCAGCTGGCCTGGGGCTCAGCTCACCTTTATTCAGAGATGCCTCTGCACGATCCCCCAGCTTTGCAATGAGGACGCTCCTTGCGTGGGGTGTGGGTTGCTGGCTGTATGGGAGATGATTCCCCACCTCAGACCCATTTCAGAATTGTTTACCGCTGGAGCAAGTGCCCTGATAGGGTTTTCCTCTGTATAACTGGTGGGTTCAGGTTTTTTTTTTTCTTTTATGGTTCAAGTTAGATTTTATTCCTCTTTTATGTATTTATAGATATAAGCATGGAAATAATTCATTCCTGTAAATACATCTGTGTGAAGGGAAGAACTTTTTTCTGTATTATTTTTAAATATTATTTTTTTTAATTTTGAAATTTAATTTTATTTATTTTTTTATACAGCAGGTTATTATTAGTTATGTATTTTATGCATATACATGTATGCAGGTCAATCCCAATCTCCCAACTCATCCCACCACCACCACACCATGGCTTCCCACACTTGGTGTCCATACGTTTGTTCTCTACCTCTGTCTCTATTTCTTCCCTGCAAACCAGTTCATCTGTACCAGTTTTTAGGTTCCACATATATGCATTAATATACAATATTTGTTTTCCTCCTTCTGACTGACTTCATTCTGTATGACAGTCTCTAGATCCATCGATGTCTCTACAAATGACCCAGTTTCATTCCGTTTTATGGCTGAGTAATATTCCATTTTATACATGTACCACATCTTTATCCATTCATCTGTCTGTGGGCATTTAGGTTGCTTCCATTACCTGGCTATTGTAAATAGTGCTGCAATGAACATTGTGGTGAATGTGCCTTTTTGATTTATGGTGTTCTTTGGGTATATGCCCAGAAGTGGGATTGCTGGATCAGATGGTAATTCTATTTCTAGTTTTTTTTTTTAACGAAACTCCATACTGTTCTCCATAGTGACTGTATCAATTTACATTCCCACCAATAGTGGAAGAGGGCTCCTTTTGTCCACACCCTCCCCAGAATTTGTTGTCTGTAGATTTTCTGATGATGCCGATTCTAACAGTGTGAGGTGATACCTCATTGTAGTTTTGATTTGCATTTCTCTAATAATTAGTGCTGTTGAGCAGCTTTTCATGTGCGTCTTGGCCATCTCTGTGTCTTCTTTGAAGAAACGTATCTTTAGATCTTCTGCCCATTTTTGTATTGGGTTGTTTGTTTTTTTTAATATTAAGCTGCATGAGCTGTTTATATATATTGGAGATTAAACCTTTGTCCATTGATTCGTTTGCAACTTTTCGCCCCTTCTGAGGGATGCCTTTTTCCATTCCCGTTTTTTTAACCAAAAAGGAAAGAAAGAAAAAGAAGCAGAAAACTAATGTGCATAAAATATGCCTTTTGAAATGGTCGTTTTGAAATATGGACGTCCTTTGAAATTTTTGGTCGATATGTGACCCCAGCATTTGTTTTCAGGGCAGGTGTCATTTACGGGCCTGCAATGATTTTGAATATCAACTGACCATTAGCGCTGGGATTAAAGCTGCTGTTGTGTGAAACGGCCACAAGGTGGCAGCAGTTCTCCCTTACCAATTCTGGTTACTAGGGCAAGAGAGCCTCAATGGAAGTCGTGTTCTAGATTGGAATTTAGAATGGAATGTGCCAGGAGAAAGCCCCTCAAGTTTGTCTCCCTACTTCTTGTTCGTGTTTTTAATTTAATTTTTATTTTTTATTACAGCAAGTTTGATTGTTGGAGGTGTGGAAGATGTGGTTGGTTCTTTTACACATATACACATGTCTGTTTTTCCTGGGATCCTTTTCTCATGTACGTTATGACAGAATGTTGAGTAGTCTTTTGGTATTCCGTAGGTCTTTGGTGATTATATATGTCACCTGTGTTTGTATAAGTCTGTTAACCCCGATATCGTAATGAAACCAATCCTCACACCTTTCCATTGGTGAACCATAAGTTTGTTTAATGAATTGTTTAATGAATCTCTGATTGCCCTTCTCGGTGGAAATATCTGCCCTGGTATCCATTTTTAGGTAACACCTATAAGTGATATGATATGATATGTGTCTTTCACTTTCTGACTTACTGCAAGTCACGTGATTACCTCTAGACTCATCTACGGTGGTGCAAATGGCATTGTGTTCTTTTTTTCCTTGGCTTCTCTTCTGCCTTAGCGAGGTCCGTTTTCAACAATGTGATTGCCTGAGTGTTGTGGATTAGCTGACCTGGGCAGCCTTACCCTGCCGCCCAGCCCTCCCCAGGTGTGCCTGGTTGAGGTCAATATAAACAGCGCTCCAGGCAGCAATAGCCCCTGAAGCTGTTCCTGACTCCATATTCTCTGCCCCGTCAGCAGTCTCGGGGCGGTGCTGGTGGGAGGGAATGAGGGGCCACAGCTTTGTTGGTGGCCCGGTGTGAGTGGGGTTCTGCTGGCCTTTCTGCAGGAGTTGCCAGGCTGCCACCTGTAAAGAAGAGGATGTGTCACCCATACCTTCCGCTGGAATTTCTCTCCGGACAGAGGTGAGGAAGGAAAAAAGCAGTGGGGGCCGGGACAGGTGGGGTATCTCAGGCAGGACAATGGAAAGCTTCCGGAAGAGCGCCCGGGGGCAGGACCACCCTGGCTGGCCTGCAGGCACCAAGTTGGCCTGCGTGCTGTTGCTGGTGTGGCTCCATGGCCCTTCCTCTAGTCTTTCAAGCCCTTGTACATATTCAGGTGTTTTACCTGGGAAGGGTGGGAACAGTTCAGCAGCAGCTGGCCTGGGGCTCAGCTCACCTTTATTCAGAGATGCCTCTGCACGATCCCCCAGCTTTGCAATGAGGACGCTCCTTGCGTGGGGTGTGGGTTGCTGGCTGTATGGGAGATGATTCCCCACCTCAGACCCATTTCAGAATTGTTTACCGCTGGAGCAAGTGCCCTGATAGGGTTTTCCTCTGTATAACTGGTGGGTTCAGGTTTTTTTTTTTCTTTTATGGTTCAAGTTAGATTTTATTCCTCTTTTATGTATTTATAGATATAAGCATGGAAATAATTCATTCCTGTAAATACATCTGTGTGAAGGGAAGAACTTTTTTCTGTATTATTTTTAAATATTATTTTTTTTAATTTTGAAATTTAATTTTATTTATTTTTTTATACAGCAGGTTATTATTAGTTATGTATTTTATGCATATACATGTATGCAGGTCAATCCCAATCTCCCAACTCATCCCACCACCACCACACCATGGCTTCCCACACTTGGTGTCCATACGTTTGTTCTCTACCTCTGTCTCTATTTCTTCCCTGCAAACCAGTTCATCTGTACCAGTTTTTAGGTTCCACATATATGCATTAATATACAATATTTGTTTTCCTCTTTCTGACTGACTTCATTCTGTATGACAGTCTCTAGATCCATCGATGTCTCTACAAATGACCCAGTTTCATTCCGTTTTATGGCTGAGTAATATTCCATTTTATACATGTACCACATCTTTATCCATTCATCTGTCTGTGGGCATTTAGGTTGCTTCCATTACCTGGCTATTGTAAATAGTGCTGCAATGAACATTGTGGTGAATGTGCCTTTTTGATTTATGGTGTTCTTTGGGTATATGCCCAGAAGTGGGATTGCTGGATCAGATGGTAATTCTATTTCTAGTTTTTTTTTTTTAACGAAACTCCATACTGTTCTCCATAGTGACTGTATCAATTTACATTCCCACCAATAGTGGAAGAGGGCTCCTTTTGTCCACACCCTCCCCAGAATTTGTTGTCTGTAGATTTTCTGATGATGCCGATTCTAACAGTGTGAGGTGATACCTCATTGTAGTTTTGATTTGCATTTCTCTAATAATTAGTGCTGTTGAGCAGCTTTTCATGTGCGTCTTGGCCATCTCTGTGTCTTCTTTGAAGAAACGTATCTTTAGATCTTCTGCCCATTTTTGTATTGGGTTGTTTGTTTTTTTTAATATTAAGCTGCATGAGCTGTTTATATATATTGGAGATTAAACCTTTGTCCATTGATTCGTTTGCAACTTTTCGCCCCTTCTGAGGGATGCCTTTTTCCATTCCCGTTTTTTTAACCAAAAAGGAAAGAAAGAAAAAGAAGCAGAAAACTAATGTGCATAAAATATGCCTTTTGAAATGGTCGTTTTGAAATATGGACGTCCTTTGAAATTTTTGGTCGATATGTGACCCCAGCATTTGTTTTCAGGGCAGGTGTCATTTACGGGCCTGCAATGATTTTGAATATCAACTGACCATTAGCGCTGGGATTAAAGCTGCTGTTGTGTGAAACGGCCACAAGGTGGCAGCAGTTCTCCCTTACCAATTCTGGTTACTAGGGCAAGAGAGCCTCAATGGAAGTCGTGTTCTAGATTGGAATTTAGAATGGAATGTGCCAGGAGAAAGCCCCTCAAGTTTGTCTCCCTACTTCTTGTTCGTGTTTTTAATTTAATTTTTATTTTTTATTACAGCAAGTTTGATTACAATGTTTGGCTTGTTGGAGGTGTGGAAGATGTGGTTGGTTCTTTTACACATATACACATGTCTGTTTTTCCTGGGATCCTTTTCTCATGTACGTTATGACAGAATGTTGAGTAGTCTTTTGGTATTCCGTAGGTCTTTGGTGATTATATATGTCACCTGTGTTAACCCCGATATCGTAATGAAACCAATCCTCACACCTTTCCATTGGTGAACCATAAGTTTGTTTAATGAATTGTTTAATGAATCTCTGATTGCCCTTCTCGGTGGAAATATCTGCCCTGGTATCCATTTTTAGGTAACACCTATAAGTGATATGATATGATATGTGTCTTTCACTTTCTGACTTACTGCAAGTCACGTGATTACCTCTAGACTCATCTACGGTGGTGCAAATGGCATTGTGTTCTTTTTTTCCTTGGCTTCTCTTCTGCCTTAGCGAGGTCCGTTTTCAACAATGTGATTGCCTGAGTGTTGTGGATTAGCTGACCTGGGCAGCCTTACCCTGCCGCCCAGCCCTCCCCAGGTGTGCCTGGTTGAGGTCAATATAAACAGCGCTCCAGGCAGCAATAGCCCCTGAAGCTGTTCCTGACTCCATATTCTCTGCCCCGTCAGCAGTCTCGGGGCGGTGCTGGTGGGAGGGAATGAGGGGCCACAGCTTTGTTGGTGGCCCGGTGTGAGTGGGGTTCTGCTGGCCTTTCTGCAGGAGTTGCCAGGCTGCCACCTGTAAAGAAGAGGATGTGTCACCCATACCTTCCGCTGGAATTTCTCTCCGGACAGAGGTGAGGAAGGAAAAAAGCAGTGGGGGCCGGGACAGGTGGGGTATCTCAGGCAGGACAATGGAAAGCTTCCGGAAGAGCGCCCGGGGGCAGGACCACCCTGGCTGGCCTGCAGGCACCAAGTTGGCCTGCGTGCTGTTGCTGGTGTGGCTCCATGGCCCTTCCTCTAGTCTTTCAAGCCCTTGTACATATTCAGGTGTTTTACCTGGGAAGGGTGGGAACAGTTCAGCAGCAGCTGGCCTGGGGCTCAGCTCACCTTTATTCAGAGATGCCTCTGCACGATCCCCCAGCTTTGCAATGAGGACGCTCCTTGCGTGGGGTGTGGGTTGCTGGCTGTATGGGAGATGATTCCCCACCTCAGACCCATTTCAGAATTGTTTACCGCTGGAGCAAGTGCCCTGATAGGGTTTTCCTCTGTATAACTGGTGGGTTCAGGTTTTTTTTTTTCTTTTATGGTTCAAGTTAGATTTTATTCCTCTTTTATGTATTTATAGATATAAGCATGGAAATAATTCATTCCTGTAAATACATCTGTGTGAAGGGAAGAACTTTTTTCTGTATTATTTTTAAATATTATTTTTTTTAATTTTGAAATTTAATTTTATTTATTTTTTTATACAGCAGGTTATTATTAGTTATATATTTTATGCATATACATGTATGCAGGTCAATCCCAATCTCCCAACTCATCCCACCACCACCACACCATGGCTTCCCACACTTGGTGTCCATACGTTTGTTCTCTACCTCTGTCTCTATTTCTTCCCTGCAAACCAGTTCATCTGTACCAGTTTTTAGGTTCCACATATATGCATTAATATACAATATTTGTTTTCCTCTTTCTGACTGACTTCATTCTGTATGACAGTCTCTAGATCCATCGATGTCTCTACAAATGACCCAGTTTCATTCCGTTTTATGGCTGAGTAATATTCCATTTTATACATGTACCACATCTTTATCCATTCATCTGTCTGTGGGCATTTAGGTTGCTTCCATTACCTGGCTATTGTAAATAGTGCTGCAATGAACATTGTGGTGAATGTGCCTTTTTGATTTATGGTGTTCTTTGGGTATATGCCCAGAAGTGGGATTGCTGGATCAGATGGTAATTCTATTTCTAGTTTTTTTTTTAACGAAACTCCATACTGTTCTCCATAGTGACTGTATCAATTTACATTCCCACCAATAGTGGAAGAGGGCTCCTTTTGTCCACACCCTCCCCAGAATTTGTTGTCTGTAGATTTTCTGATGATGCCGATTCTAACAGTGTGAGGTGATACCTCATTGTAGTTTTGATTTGCATTTCTCTAATAATTAGTGCTGTTGAGCAGCTTTTCATGTGCGTCTTGGCCATCTCTGTGTCTTCTTTGAAGAAACGTATCTTTAGATCTTCTGCCCATTTTTGTATTGGGTTGTTTGTTTTTTTTAATATTAAGCTGCATGAGCTGTTTATATATATTGGAGATTAAACCTTTGTCCATTGATTCGTTTGCAACTTTTCGCCCCTTCTGAGGGATGCCTTTTTCCATTCCCGTTTTTTTAACCAAAAAGGAAAGAAAGAAAAAGAAGCAGAAAACTAATGTGCATAAAATATGCCTTTTGAAATGGTCGTTTTGAAATATGGACGTCCTTTGAAATTTTTGGTCGATATGTGACCCCAGCATTTGTTTTCAGGGCAGGTGTCATTTACGGGCCTGCAATGATTTTGAATATCAACTGACCATTAGCGCTGGGATTAAAGCTGCTGTTGTGTGAAACGGCCACAAGGTGGCAGCAGTTCTCCCTTACCAATTCTGGTTACTAGGGCAAGAGAGCCTCAATGGAAGTCGTGTTCTAGATTGGAATTTAGAATGGAATGTGCCAGGAGAAAGCCCCTCAAGTTTGTCTCCCTACTTCTTGTTCGTGTTTTTAATTTAATTTTTATTTTTTATTACAGCAAGTTTGATTACAATGTTTGGCTTGTTGGAGGTGTGGAAGATGTGGTTGGTTCTTTTACACATATACACATGTCTGTTTTTCCTGGGATCCTTTTCTCATGTACGTTATGACAGAATGTTGAGTAGTCTTTTGGTATTCCGTAGGTCTTTGGTGATTATATATGTCACCTGTGTTAACCCCGATATCGTAATGAAACCAATCCTCACACCTTTCCATTGGTGAACCATAAGTTTGTTTAATGAATTGTTTAATGAATCTCTGATTGCCCTTCTCGGTGGAAATATCTGCCCTGGTATCCATTTTTAGGTAACACCTATAAGTGATATGATATGATATGTGTCTTTCACTTTCTGACTTACTGCAAGTCACGTGATTACCTCTAGACTCATCTACGGTGGTGCAAATGGCATTGTGTTCTTTTTTTCCTTGGCTTCTCTTCTGCCTTAGTGAGGTCCGTTTTCAACAATGTGATTGCCTGAGTGTTGTGGATTAGCTGACCTGGGCAGCCTTACCCTGCCGCCCAGCCCTCCCCAGGTGTGCCTGGTTGAGGTCAATATAAACAGCGCTCCAGGCAGCAATAGCCCCTGAAGCTGTTCCTGACTCCATATTCTCTGCCCCGTCAGCAGTCTCGGGGCGGTGCTGGTGGGAGGGAATGAGGGGCCACAGCTTTGTTGGTGGCCCGGTGTGAGTGGGGTTCTGCTGGCCTTTCTGCAGGAGTTGCCAGGCTGCCACCTGTAAAGAAGAGGATGTGTCACCCATACCTTCCGCTGGAATTTCTCTCCGGACAGAGGTGAGGAAGGAAAAAAGCAGTGGGGGCCGGGACAGGTGGGGTATCTCAGGCAGGACAATGGAAAGCTTCCGGAAGAGCGCCCGGGGGCAGGACCACCCTGGCTGGCCTGCAGGCACCAAGTTGGCCTGCGTGCTGTTGCTGGTGTGGCTCCATGGCCCTTCCTCTAGTCTTTCAAGCCCTTGTACATATTCAGGTGTTTTACCTGGGAAGGGTGGGAACAGTTCAGCAGCAGCTGGCCTGGGGCTCAGCTCACCTTTATTCAGAGATGCCTCTGCACGATCCCCCAGCTTTGCAATGAGGACGCTCCTTGCGTGGGGTGTGGGTTGCTGGCTGTATGGGAGATGATTCCCCACCTCAGACCCATTTCAGAATTGTTTACCGCTGGAGCAAGTGCCCTGATAGGGTTTTCCTCTGTATAACTGGTGGGTTCAGGTTTTTTTTTTCTTTTATGGTTCAAGTTAGATTTTATTCCTCTTTTATGTATTTATAGATATAAGCATGGAAATAATTCATTCCTGTAAATACATCTGTGTGAAGGGAAGAACTTTTTTCTGTATTATTTTTAAATATTATTTTTTTTAATTTTGAAATTTAATTTTATTTATTTTTTTATACAGCAGGTTATTATTAGTTATGTATTTTATGCATATACATGTATGCAGGTCAATCCCAATCTCCCAACTCATCCCACCACCACCACACCATGGCTTCCCACACTTGGTGTCCATACGTTTGTTCTCTACCTCTGTCTCTATTTCTTCCCTGCAAACCAGTTCATCTGTACCAGTTTTTAGGTTCCACATATATGCATTAATATACAATATTTGTTTTCCTCTTTCTGACTGACTTCATTCTGTATGACAGTCTCTAGATCCATCGATGTCTCTACAAATGACCCAGTTTCATTCCGTTTTATGGCTGAGTAATATTCCATTTTATACATGTACCACATCTTTATCCATTCATCTGTCTGTGGGCATTTAGGTTGCTTCCATTACCTGGCTATTGTAAATAGTGCTGCAATGAACATTGTGGTGAATGTGCCTTTTTGATTTATGGTGTTCTTTGGGTATATGCCCAGAAGTGGGATTGCTGGATCAGATGGTAATTCTATTTCTAGTTTTTTTTTTTAACGAAACTCCATACTGTTCTCCATAGTGACTGTATCAATTTACATTCCCACCAATAGTGGAAGAGGGCTCCTTTTGTCCACACCCTCCCCAGAATTTGTTGTCTGTAGATTTTCTGATGATGCCGATTCTAACAGTGTGAGGTGATACCTCATTGTAGTTTTGATTTGCATTTCTCTAATAATTAGTGCTGTTGAGCAGCTTTTCATGTGCGTCTTGGCCATCTCTGTGTCTTCTTTGAAGAAACGTATCTTTAGATCTTCTGCCCATTTTTGTATTGGGTTGTTTGTTTTTTTTAATATTAAGCTGCATGAGCTGTTTATATATATTGGAGATTAAACCTTTGTCCATTGATTCGTTTGCAACTTTTCGCCCCTTCTGAGGGATGCCTTTTTCCATTCCCGTTTTTTTAACCAAAAAGGAAAGAAAGAAAAAGAAGCAGAAAACTAATGTGCATAAAATATGCCTTTTGAAATGGTCGTTTTGAAATATGGACGTCCTTTGAAATTTTTGGTCGATATGTGACCCCAGCATTTGTTTTCAGGGCAGGTGTCATTTACGGGCCTGCAATGATTTTGAATATCAACTGACCATTAGCGCTGGGATTAAAGCTGCTGTTGTGTGAAACGGCCACAAGGTGGCAGCAGTTCTCCCTTACCAATTCTGGTTACTAGGGCAAGAGAGCCTCAATGGAAGTCGTGTTCTAGATTGGAATTTAGAATGGAATGTGCCAGGAGAAAGCCCCTCAAGTTTGTCTCCCTACTTCTTGTTCGTGTTTTTAATTTAATTTTTATTTTTTATTACAGCAAGTTTGATTACAATGTTTGGCTTGTTGGAGGTGTGGAAGATGTGGTTGGTTCTTTTACACATATACACATGTCTGTTTTTCCTGGGATCCTTTTCTCATGTACGTTATGACAGAATGTTGAGTAGTCTTTTGGTATTCCGTAGGTCTTTGGTGATTATATATGTCACCTGTGTTAACCCCGATATCGTAATGAAACCAATCCTCACACCTTTCCATTGGTGAACCATAAGTTTGTTTAATGAATTGTTTAATGAATCTCTGATTGCCCTTCTCGGTGGAAATATCTGCCCTGGTATCCATTTTTAGGTAACACCTATAAGTGATATGATATGATATGTGTCTTTCACTTTCTGACTTACTGCAAGTCACGTGATTACCTCTAGACTCATCTACGGTGGTGCAAATGGCATTGTGTTCTTTTTTTCCTTGGCTTCTCTTCTGCCTTAGCGAGGTCCGTTTTCAACAATGTGATTGCCTGAGTGTTGTGGATTAGCTGACCTGGGCAGCCTTACCCTGCCGCCCAGCCCTCCCCAGGTGTGCCTGGTTGAGGTCAATATAAACAGCGCTCCAGGCAGCAATAGCCCCTGAAGCTGTTCCTGACTCCATATTCTCTGCCCCGTCAGCAGTCTCGGGGCGGTGCTGGTGGGAGGGAATGAGGGGCCACAGCTTTGTTGGTGGCCCGGTGTGAGTGGGGTTCTGCTGGCCTTTCTGCAGGAGTTGCCAGGCTGCCACCTGTAAAGAAGAGGATGTGTCACCCATACCTTCCGCTGGAATTTCTCTCCGGACAGAGGTGAGGAAGGAAAAAAGCAGTGGGGGCCGGGACAGGTGGGGTATCTCAGGCAGGACAATGGAAAGCTTCCGGAAGAGCGCCCGGGGGCAGGACCACCCTGGCTGGCCTGCAGGCACCAAGTTGGCCTGCGTGCTGTTGCTGGTGTGGCTCCATGGCCCTTCCTCTAGTCTTTCAAGCCCTTGTACATATTCAGGTGTTTTACCTGGGAAGGGTGGGAACAGTTCAGCAGCAGCTGGCCTGGGGCTCAGCTCACCTTTATTCAGAGATGCCTCTGCACGATCCCCCAGCTTTGCAATGAGGACGCTCCTTGCGTGGGGTGTGGGTTGCTGGCTGTATGGGAGATGATTCCCCACCTCAGACCCATTTCAGAATTGTTTACCGCTGGAGCAAGTGCCCTGATAGGGTTTTCCTCTGTATAACTGGTGGGTTCAGGTTTTTTTTTTCTTTTATGGTTCAGGTTAGATTTTATTCCTCTTTTATGTATTTATAGATATAAGCATGGAAATAATTCATTCCTGTAAATACATCTGTGTGAAGGGAAGAACTTTTTTCTGTATTATTTTTAAATATTTTTTTTTTAATTTTGAAATTTAATTTTATTTATTTTTTTATACAGCAGGTTATTATTAGTTATGTATTTTATGCATATACATGTATGCAGGTCAATCCCAATCTCCCAACTCATCCCACCACCACCACACCATGGCTTCCCACACTTGGTGTCCATACGTTTGTTCTCTACCTCTGTCTCTATTTCTTCCCTGCAAACCAGTTCATCTGTACCAGTTTTTAGGTTCCACATATATGCATTAATATACAATATTTGTTTTCCTCTTTCTGACTGACTTCATTCTGTATGACAGTCTCTAGATCCATCGATGTCTCTACAAATGACCCAGTTTCATTCCGTTTTATGGCTGAGTAATATTCCATTTTATACATGTACCACATCTTTATCCATTCATCTGTCTGTGGGCATTTAGGTTGCTTCCATTACCTGGCTATTGTAAATAGTGCTGCAATGAACATTGTGGTGAATGTGCCTTTTTGATTTATGGTGTTCTTTGGGTATATGCCCAGAAGTGGGATTGCTGGATCAGATGGTAATTCTATTTCTAGTTTTTTTTTTAACGAAACTCCATACTGTTCTCCATAGTGACTGTATCAATTTACATTCCCACCAATAGTGGAAGAGGGCTCCTTTTGTCCACACCCTCCCCAGAATTTGTTGTCTGTAGATTTTCTGATGATGCCGATTCTAACAGTGTGAGGTGATACCTCATTGTAGTTTTGATTTGCATTTCTCTAATAATTAGTGCTGTTGAGCAGCTTTTCATGTGCGTCTTGGCCATCTCTGTGTCTTCTTTGAAGAAACGTATCTTTAGATCTTCTGCCCATTTTTGTATTGGGTTGTTTGTTTTTTTTAATATTAAGCTGCATGAGCTGTTTATATATATTGGAGATTAAACCTTTGTCCATTGATTCGTTTGCAACTTTTCGCCCCTTCTGAGGGATGCCTTTTTCCATTCCCTTTTTTTTAACTAAAAAAGAAAGAAAGAAAAAGAAGCAGAAAACTAATGTGCATAAAATATGCCTTTTGAAATGGTCGTTTTGAAATATGGACGTCCTTTGAATTTTTTGGTCGATATGTGACCCCAGCATTTGTTTTCAGGGCAGGTGTCATTTACGGGCCTGCAATGATTTTGAATATCAACTGACCATTAGCGCTGGGATTAAAGCTGCTGTTGTGTGAAACGGCCACAAGGTGGCAGCAGTTCTCCCTTACCAATTCTGGTTACTAGGGCAAGAGAGCCTCAATGGAAGTCGTGTTCTAGATTGGAATTTAGAATGGAATGTGCCAGGAGAAAGCCCCTCAAGTTTGTCTCCCTACTTCTTGTTCGTGTTTTTAATTTAATTTTTATTTTTTATTACAGCAAGTTTGATTACAATGTTTGGCTTGTTGGAGGTGTGGAAGATGTGGTTGGTTCTTTTACACATATACACATGTCTGTTTTTCCTGGGATCCTTTTCTCATGTACGTTATGACAGAATGTTGAGTAGTCTTTTGGTATTCCGTAGGTCTTTGGTGATTATATATGTCACCTGTGTTTGTATAAGTCTGTTAACCCCGATATCGTAATGAAACCAATCCTCACACCTTTCCATTGGTGAACCATAAGTTTGTTTAATGAATCTCTGATTGCCCTTCTCGGTGGAAATATCTGCCCTGGTATCCATTTTTAGGTAACACCTATAAGTGATATGATATGATATGTGTCTTTCACTTTCTGACTTACTGCAAGTCACGTGATTACCTCTAGACTCATCTACGGTGGTGCAAATGGCATTGTGTTCTTTTTTTCCTTGGCTTCTCTTCTGCCTTAGCGAGGTCCGTTTTCAACAATGTGATTGCCTGAGTGTTGTGGATTAGCTGACCTGGGCAGCCTTACCCTGCCGCCCAGCCCTCCCCAGGTGTGCCTGGTTGAGGTCAATATAAACAGCGCTCCAGGCAGCAATAGCCCCTGAAGCTGTTCCTGACTCCATATTCTCTGCCCCGTCAGCAGTCTCGGGGCGGTGCTGGTGGGAGGGAATGAGGGGCCACAGCTTTGTTGGTGGCCCGGTGTGAGTGGGGTTCTGCTGGCCTTTCTGCAGGAGTTGCCAGGCTGCCACCTGTAAAGAAGAGGATGTGTCACCCATACCTTCCGCTGGAATTTCTCTCCGGACAGAGGTGAGGAAGGAAAAAAGCAGTGGGGGCCGGGACAGGTGGGGTATCTCAGGCAGGACAATGGAAAGCTTCCGGAAGAGCGCCCGGGGGCAGGACCACCCTGGCTGGCCTGCAGGCACCAAGTTGGCCTGCGTGCTGTTGCTGGTGTGGCTCCATGGCCCTTCCTCTAGTCTTTCAAGCCCTTGTACATATTCAGGTGTTTTACCTGGGAAGGGTGGGAACAGTTCAGCAGCAGCTGGCCTGGGGCTCAGCTCACCTTTATTCAGAGATGCCTCTGCACGATCCCCCAGCTTTGCAATGAGGACGCTCCTTGCGTGGGGTGTGGGTTGCTGGCTGTATGGGAGATGATTCCCCACCTCAGACCCATTTCAGAATTGTTTACCGCTGGAGCAAGTGCCCTGATAGGGTTTTCCTCTGTATAACTGGTGGGTTCAGGTTTTTTTTTTTCTTTTATGGTTCAAGTTAGATTTTATTCCTCTTTTATGTATTTATAGATATAAGCATGGAAATAATTCATTCCTGTAAATACATCTGTGTGAAGGGAAGAACTTTTTTCTGTATTATTTTTAAATATTATTTTTTTTAATTTTGAAATTTAATTTTATTTATTTTTTTATACAGCAGGTTATTATTAGTTATGTATTTTATGCATATACATGTATGCAGGTCAATCCCAATCTCCCAACTCATCCCACCACCACCACACCATGGCTTCCCACACTTGGTGTCCATACGTTTGTTCTCTACCTCTGTCTCTATTTCTTCCCTGCAAACCAGTTCATCTGTACCAGTTTTTAGGTTCCACATATATGCATTAATATACAATATTTGTTTTCCTCTTTCTGACTGACTTCATTCTGTATGACAGTCTCTAGATCCATCGATGTCTCTACAAATGACCCAGTTTCATTCCGTTTTATGGCTGAGTAATATTCCATTTTATACATGTACCACATCTTTATCCATTCATCTGTCTGTGGGCATTTAGGTTGCTTCCATTACCTGGCTATTGTAAATAGTGCTGCAATGAACATTGTGGTGAATGTGCCTTTTTGATTTATGGTGTTCTTTGGGTATATGCCCAGAAGTGGGATTGCTGGATCAGATGGTAATTCTATTTCTAGTTTTTTTTTTTAACGAAACTCCATACTGTTCTCCATAGTGACTGTATCAATTTACATTCCCACCAATAGTGGAAGAGGGCTCCTTTTGTCCACACCCTCCCCAGAATTTGTTGTCTGTAGATTTTCTGATGATGCCGATTCTAACAGTGTGAGGTGATACCTCATTGTAGTTTTGATTTGCATTTCTCTAATAATTAGTGCTGTTGAGCAGCTTTTCATGTGCGTCTTGGCCATCTCTGTGTCTTCTTTGAAGAAACGTATCTTTAGATCTTCTGCCCATTTTTGTATTGGGTTGTTTGTTTTTTTTAATATTAAGCTGCATGAGCTGTTTATATATATTGGAGATTAAACCTTTGTCCATTGATTCGTTTGCAACTTTTCGCCCCTTCTGAGGGATGCCTTTTTCCATTCCCGTTTTTTTAACCAAAAAGGAAAGAAAGAAAAAGAAGCAGAAAACTAATGTGCATAAAATATGCCTTTTGAAATGGTCGTTTTGAAATATGGACGTCCTTTGAAATTTTTGGTCGATATGTGACCCCAGCATTTGTTTTCAGGGCAGGTGTCATTTACGGGCCTGCAATGATTTTGAATATCAACTGACCATTAGCGCTGGGATTAAAGCTGCTGTTGTGTGAAACGGCCACAAGGTGGCAGCAGTTCTCCCTTACCAATTCTGGTTACTAGGGCAAGAGAGCCTCAATGGAAGTCGTGTTCTAGATTGGAATTTAGAATGGAATGTGCCAGGAGAAAGCCCCTCAAGTTTGTCTCCCTACTTCTTGTTCGTGTTTTTAATTTAATTTTTATTTTTTATTACAGCAAGTTTGATTGTTGGAGGTGTGGAAGATGTGGTTGGTTCTTTTACACATATACACATGTCTGTTTTTCCTGGGATCCTTTTCTCATGTACGTTATGACAGAATGTTGAGTAGTCTTTTGGTATTCCGTAGGTCTTTGGTGATTATATATGTCACCTGTGTTTGTATAAGTCTGTTAACCCCGATATCGTAATGAAACCAATCCTCACACCTTTCCATTGGTGAACCATAAGTTTGTTTAATGAATTGTTTAATGAATCTCTGATTGCCCTTCTCGGTGGAAATATCTGCCCTGGTATCCATTTTTAGGTAACACCTATAAGTGATATGATATGATATGTGTCTTTCACTTTCTGACTTACTGCAAGTCACGTGATTACCTCTAGACTCATCTACGGTGGTGCAAATGGCATTGTGTTCTTTTTTTCCTTGGCTTCTCTTCTGCCTTAGCGAGGTCCGTTTTCAACAATGTGATTGCCTGAGTGTTGTGGATTAGCTGACCTGGGCAGCCTTACCCTGCCGCCCAGCCCTCCCCAGGTGTGCCTGGTTGAGGTCAATATAAACAGCGCTCCAGGCAGCAATAGCCCCTGAAGCTGTTCCTGACTCCATATTCTCTGCCCCGTCAGCAGTCTCGGGGCGGTGCTGGTGGGAGGGAATGAGGGGCCACAGCTTTGTTGGTGGCCCGGTGTGAGTGGGGTTCTGCTGGCCTTTCTGCAGGAGTTGCCAGGCTGCCACCTGTAAAGAAGAGGATGTGTCACCCATACCTTCCGCTGGAATTTCTCTCCGGACAGAGGTGAGGAAGGAAAAAAGCAGTGGGGGCCGGGACAGGTGGGGTATCTCAGGCAGGACAATGGAAAGCTTCCGGAAGAGCGCCCGGGGGCAGGACCACCCTGGCTGGCCTGCAGGCACCAAGTTGGCCTGCGTGCTGTTGCTGGTGTGGCTCCATGGCCCTTCCTCTAGTCTTTCAAGCCCTTGTACATATTCAGGTGTTTTACCTGGGAAGGGTGGGAACAGTTCAGCAGCAGCTGGCCTGGGGCTCAGCTCACCTTTATTCAGAGATGCCTCTGCACGATCCCCCAGCTTTGCAATGAGGACGCTCCTTGCGTGGGGTGTGGGTTGCTGGCTGTATGGGAGATGATTCCCCACCTCAGACCCATTTCAGAATTGTTTACCGCTGGAGCAAGTGCCCTGATAGGGTTTTCCTCTGTATAACTGGTGGGTTCAGGTTTTTTTTTTTCTTTTATGGTTCAAGTTAGATTTTATTCCTCTTTTATGTATTTATAGATATAAGCATGGAAATAATTCATTCCTGTAAATACATCTGTGTGAAGGGAAGAACTTTTTTCTGTATTATTTTTAAATATTATTTTTTTTAATTTTGAAATTTAATTTTATTTATTTTTTTATACAGCAGGTTATTATTAGTTATGTATTTTATGCATATACATGTATGCAGGTCAATCCCAATCTCCCAACTCATCCCACCACCACCACACCATGGCTTCCCACACTTGGTGTCCATACGTTTGTTCTCTACCTCTGTCTCTATTTCTTCCCTGCAAACCAGTTCATCTGTACCAGTTTTTAGGTTCCACATATATGCATTAATATACAATATTTGTTTTCCTCTTTCTGACTGACTTCATTCTGTATGACAGTCTCTAGATCCATCGATGTCTCTACAAATGACCCAGTTTCATTCCGTTTTATGGCTGAGTAATATTCCATTTTATACATGTACCACATCTTTATCCATTCATCTGTCTGTGGGCATTTAGGTTGCTTCCATTACCTGGCTATTGTAAATAGTGCTGCAATGAACATTGTGGTGAATGTGCCTTTTTGATTTATGGTGTTCTTTGGGTATATGCCCAGAAGTGGGATTGCTGGATCAGATGGTAATTCTATTTCTAGTTTTTTTTTTAACGAAACTCCATACTGTTCTCCATAGTGACTGTATCAATTTACATTCCCACCAATAGTGGAAGAGGGCTCCTTTTGTCCACACCCTCCCCAGAATTTGTTGTCTGTAGATTTTCTGATGATGCCGATTCTAACAGTGTGAGGTGATACCTCATTGTAGTTTTGATTTGCATTTCTCTAATAATTAGTGCTGTTGAGCAGCTTTTCATGTGCGTCTTGGCCATCTCTGTGTCTTCTTTGAAGAAACGTATCTTTAGATCTTCTGCCCATTTTTGTATTGGGTTGTTTGTTTTTTTTAATATTAAGCTGCATGAGCTGTTTATATATATTGGAGATTAAACCTTTGTCCATTGATTCGTTTGCAACTTTTCGCCCCTTCTGAGGGATGCCTTTTTCCATTCCCGTTTTTTTAACCAAAAAGGAAAGAAAGAAAAAGAAGCAGAAAACTAATGTGCATAAAATATGCCTTTTGAAATGGTCGTTTTGAAATATGGACGTCCTTTGAAATTTTTGGTCGATATGTGACCCCAGCATTTGTTTTCAGGGCAGGTGTCATTTACGGGCCTGCAATGATTTTGAATATCAACTGACCATTAGCGCTGGGATTAAAGCTGCTGTTGTGTGAAACGGCCACAAGGTGGCAGCAGTTCTCCCTTACCAATTCTGGTTACTAGGGCAAGAGAGCCTCAATGGAAGTCGTGTTCTAGATTGGAATTTAGAATGGAATGTGCCAGGAGAAAGCCCCTCAAGTTTGTCTCCCTACTTCTTGTTCGTGTTTTTAATTTAATTTTTATTTTTTATTACAGCAAGTTTGATTGTTGGAGGTGTGGAAGATGTGGTTGGTTCTTTTACACATATACACATGTCTGTTTTTCCTGGGATCCTTTTCTCATGTACGTTATGACAGAATGTTGAGTAGTCTTTTGGTATTCCGTAGGTCTTTGGTGATTATATATGTCACCTGTGTTTGTATAAGTCTGTTAACCCCGATATCGTAATGAAACCAATCCTCACACCTTTCCATTGGTGAACCATAAGTTTGTTTAATGAATTGTTTAATGAATCTCTGATTGCCCTTCTCGGTGGAAATATCTGCCCTGGTATCCATTTTTAGGTAACACCTATAAGTGATATGATATGATATGTGTCTTTCACTTTCTGACTTACTGCAAGTCACGTGATTACCTCTAGACTCATCTACGGTGGTGCAAATGGCATTGTGTTCTTTTTTTCCTTGGCTTCTCTTCTGCCTTAGCGAGGTCCGTTTTCAACAATGTGATTGCCTGAGTGTTGTGGATTAGCTGACCTGGGCAGCCTTACCCTGCCGCCCAGCCCTCCCCAGGTGTGCCTGGTTGAGGTCAATATAAACAGCGCTCCAGGCAGCAATAGCCCCTGAAGCTGTTCCTGACTCCATATTCTCTGCCCCGTCAGCAGTCTCGGGGCGGTGCTGGTGGGAGGGAATGAGGGGCCACAGCTTTGTTGGTGGCCCGGTGTGAGTGGGGTTCTGCTGGCCTTTCTGCAGGAGTTGCCAGGCTGCCACCTGTAAAGAAGAGGATGTGTCACCCATACCTTCCGCTGGAATTTCTCTCCGGACAGAGGTGAGGAAGGAAAAAAGCAGTGGGGGCCGGGACAGGTGGGGTATCTCAGGCAGGACAATGGAAAGCTTCCGGAAGAGCGCCCGGGGGCAGGACCACCCTGGCTGGCCTGCAGGCACCAAGTTGGCCTGCGTGCTGTTGCTGGTGTGGCTCCATGGCCCTTCCTCTAGTCTTTCAAGCCCTTGTACATATTCAGGTGTTTTACCTGGGAAGGGTGGGAACAGTTCAGCAGCAGCTGGCCTGGGGCTCAGCTCACCTTTATTCAGAGATGCCTCTGCACGATCCCCCAGCTTTGCAATGAGGACGCTCCTTGCGTGGGGTGTGGGTTGCTGGCTGTATGGGAGATGATTCCCCACCTCAGACCCATTTCAGAATTGTTTACCGCTGGAGCAAGTGCCCTGATAGGGTTTTCCTCTGTATAACTGGTGGGTTCAGGTTTTTTTTTTTCTTTTATGGTTCAAGTTAGATTTTATTCCTCTTTTATGTATTTATAGATATAAGCATGGAAATAATTCATTCCTGTAAATACATCTGTGTGAAGGGAAGAACTTTTTTCTGTATTATTTTTAAATATTATTTTTTTTAATTTTGAAATTTAATTTTATTTATTTTTTTATACAGCAGGTTATTATTAGTTATGTATTTTATGCATATACATGTATGCAGGTCAATCCCAATCTCCCAACTCATCCCACCACCACCACACCATGGCTTCCCACACTTGGTGTCCATACGTTTGTTCTCTACCTCTGTCTCTATTTCTTCCCTGCAAACCAGTTCATCTGTACCAGTTTTTAGGTTCCACATATATGCATTAATATACAATATTTGTTTTCCTCTTTCTGACTGACTTCATTCTGTATGACAGTCTCTAGATCCATCGATGTCTCTACAAATGACCCAGTTTCATTCCGTTTTATGGCTGAGTAATATTCCATTTTATACATGTACCACATCTTTATCCATTCATCTGTCTGTGGGCATTTAGGTTGCTTCCATTACCTGGCTATTGTAAATAGTGCTGCAATGAACATTGTGGTGAATGTGCCTTTTTGATTTATGGTGTTCTTTGGGTATATGCCCAGAAGTGGGATTGCTGGATCAGATGGTAATTCTAT